>NW_012107252.1:3769384-3785964 GCF_000951045.1 Mandrillus leucophaeus
GAAGGCTGATCTAAGGTGTATACCTTATTCTGGTCCTTTTGCTGTCTCTTCTGGCAGTTCATTCTCATCCCAAATCTCAACCTTTCCTGCTTCCATTTAAACTTCTTTCTTTTGTGTCCCTATTAAAATCAAGAGCAAGTTGTTATCATACTCCTTGGAATAACTACTCCTCAAATGATGAATTTATTCAGTCTGGACAAGAAATCAGTCACCAAAACTATATTCAATTTATTTTCTAAGTTCTATTTTTGTGCCTCTAATGATTTTTGGTCTAATTCCTGAGCTTTTCCAATTTCTCCACTTCCCTTGTTGACCAGAAGACCTAAACAGCACAGAGACTCTAATAAGAACCTGACCTATGTTGACCTCAATGGAAGGATGCTATTCTATCTAGGACTGACAACTTCTCCAATCCATCTTCCTGGCTTTCGCTGAATCCCATCAGGATCCTGCTACCTGCAAACCTTAAAAAAGCTCTCCCATAAAAAAGGGAGATTTTAAATTGCTATAACAGGTTTCAACCTGCCGTCCCTTTCCTCAAGGTGGTCTTTCCTGAAGGTGGTCTGATGGGTAGTCCAACATAGATGTCTGGCCCCAAACTCACCTTCCCAACTGTTGATCACAGCATTGTAGAGGTTTAATGAAGTCAAGACGCATTACATTTATCACTTGCCCTAGACCCACTCAAATCCATCACTATGTCACAGCAAGAAGTCAGATTGATCTGACAGGATTTGCTCTTCTTCACAAACCCATGTAAGTTATTACTCAGTGCCCCACGCTCTTCTAGCTGTTTGCTGATTGATTATCTGACGATCAGGTCAAGTATCTTCTCTGGAATCACAGTAAACTAACGGGTCTATAATTTCCAAGATCATTCGTATTCTCCTTTTAAAGATAAGCAAGACAGAAAATGCTTCTTCCCGAGTTCTCTAAAGCAACAGCTAATGCTTTGCTAATAATGAACCAGGGCAGCCAATTCCTTAAGTGCCCTTGGAATCACATCATCAGGGTTCATTGATTCTGGAGATAATCTTTAATCAGGCCCAGATCCTGGTAAACAATGTGAAGCCCTAACTCAGCCTGGGTCTGGAAGGTCTTGGTGCCTAAGTCTGGGAAGGAAGTTGGTGACACAAGCTGTTTAAATCTGTACTGCATGATGTCTTCAGCATTGTGATAAATAAATAAATAAGTAAAAATAAAGCCCTTGAAAGAGAGATGAAAGGAGACATTGACAGACCAAACTGAGACATGATTCAGGCTTCACCTTCAGGAATATTGGCAGGACCCTCTGCAGGACAAGAAAACAGAGCTACATAATTATCTGAGCTTATAATCTAACCGATAAGGTAAGAAAATACACATATATAAGCATATGCCAGAAAGCAGTAAATGCCATAACAGAGGTGCCAAGCGATTATGAGGGATCAGAAGAGGGATGAATCCTATGTGACAGAGATGTGTTAGATTTTAGTCTCATGTCCCACTAGGGCTTACCCAGTGACTGAAGTAGAAGAAATAATATGACATATTAAGATTTGGATCCCTGATTCCCAATGTGGGAGAATCTACAAAACCAAAATTCCCAACGTACCACCCAGCTGCCCCCCCACCACACCAGAGAAACTCCAGTAGCTTGGGGAGGCAGGGAAGAAGACTCTACAGTACAGGCAGGAGCAAGAGGCAGAGAAAGCAAGCGTGGCTTGAGTAGCTCCCAAGCTGCACTCCCTTTCACCCAAAGGACCTTCCTTTAGGATATTCTCCTTATCCAGCTCCTGTGTTCCCAGCCCTCAACAGAACTCACTCCAATGCCCCAAAGGCAGACCAATGCATTAAGGGAGTATAGAAAAGAGGAGAGGAGAAAGGGAAAACTAAAGAGGTTGTCATATCTGCTTTATATAAAATAATCTACCATTCTATCCCTTCCTGAAAAAACCAACCATGACAAATGAACCCAGTTTATCTTTGAATGGACCACACTCCTCCCTACCTTCCAAGTGCCCAATGCTGAGGTCCCCTTCTCTCCCTCCTCCTTACGACTGAAAGTTGTTCCCAGAGCAATATGTCTATGCATCCCCAAATCACAGTCTATAACCTAACCCTGTAGAGAAGAGTTACAGTCCTAGAGCCAGGCATATTCAATGCACCAACACTACAATGAACTGCTACATCAGCCCCCAATCATTCCCTCAAAGCAAACACCACATACTTCAATATCACCTGCAGCTAATCCAAGCCTCCTAGTAGCATTAACTTAAAAGCTAAAAGGTCTTTGAACACAGCTGGTGGCTAATGAAAAAAAGCAAGGAAAGAAATTGTCCTTTCCAACAGAACAACAATGGTACTTACTCAGGTTATCTAATGCTGCATAACAAATCATCCCAAAACTTGGGGCTTAAAACGTCAATAATCATTTGTTATCCCTCACAGTTCCTGTGAGTCAGGAATTTGACAATGGCTCAGCTGGCTGGTCTGGCTCAAAGTCTCTCCTAAGGTTGAAGTCACATGTCCACTGGGGCTGCAGTCATCTGAAGGCCTGACCGGGGCTGGTAGATTCACTTCTAAGAGAGCTCATTCTCATGACTGGCAAGTTGGGCACTGGATTTTGGCTAAGAGCCTCAGTTCCTACATACATGTGCCTCTCCACAGGGCTGCTTGAGTGTCCTGGCAGCATGACAGCTGGCTTCCCCCAGAGCAAGTGGTCCAAAAGAGCAAAGTGGACTGCAATACTTTTTATAACTTACCCTCAGAAGTCATACATTATCTCTTCCACTGTATTCTATTAGCTCTACAGGGATATCTTTGATTCAGTGCAGGAGGGGAACTACCAAGGGTGTGAATAGCAGGAGTTAAGGATCACTGAGGTCATCTTGGAGGCTAGCTACTATAGTATTCCTTAAAGGAACAAGTGGCAGTAGCAGGAGAATGGAGGAAAGAAGAGAACAGAGAAAGGAAGGACGGGAGAGAAGGAAGTATGTTGATTTCCAAAAGCTGAGACCAGAGAAAAACAATGTACCCAGTTCTCTCCAGAGACTTCTCAGGTCTACCTTACACTAGCATACCTGAAACAAGTCCTGCTTCCTAGACAGGAACTCTAAATGAGTAGCTAAAAGACAGGAAGGCATGAGAAAGCTCCTTTCGGTCCCAGAAAGCAAAACTATCCTCCCTCCCTCCTTGCCCACCCCACCTTTTCTAAAGCAATGATGGAACAGTTACCTGAGGATGAATCTGTGGCTTGTCGCACGTGGCCTCAAAGTCCAGCACTAAAAAGTAGTGATACCTCTGGGGAGGGAAGGACACCATTGCCGCCATGGATGCGCCAAAGCCGTGGGCCGCCAGCTTTCTGGTGGATATGGAGCAGAACTCCGGAACACCACAGGGAGAAAATAAGTGGGAGCCCAGCACTTTTCTTGCTCTTGAAAGTAAATACGAAGAAAATCGAGCTGCTCCAGTCTGTAAAGGTGCTAGCATTGAACATCCAGAAGCATCTAAAACTTAGGGGAGGAAAGTTTAAAAAAAAAAGAAAGAAAAAAAAGAAAAAAAAAAAAAAAGAACAGAGAGCCTGGGTTACTCCCTCCCACTGTGGCCCTGTTCCATCTAGTCTTCAGGAATATCCACGCAACATGGGCCACTCCCCAGTGTTTCTGGGCCCCTTTTCTAAATCATAGTATTCGTTACCGAAGTTCAAGACCCTAATAGCAGCACCTGCAGCATTATTACAGCTCTGAGTCTCCCAGATCATTCTCAAAACAACATGCAACACGGGCCTTCATCTTTAAATGGAGCCCTAAAGTTCAAAAGAGAGAAAAGAGAAAAATTGTGCAGTCACTTCTCAGGTGGCAACAGTTAACATTAAAGCTATGGGCCCAAAGTAACATGAGGTGACCCTGTTGTACAATCAGTCCTGGAAGCTAAGTAGACTCAGACAAGCAGCAGAAAATGTCCAAGGCTCTTTTCTCAGCTCCACTAGGAGCCATTTGCCCCTGGCTTTCCAGTCTGTATCTTGATGTCTCCACATACCCTCCTCCCCTCTCCCAAGGTGAAGGCAAACAAAGCAAATCACAGGGGAGTTTGCTCCCAGCATTCTGGTGATCCCCCAGCCCCCACACTTGTAAGTGGCACCCGGGGGGGAATGAACAGTGCCTGGAGAGCACAGCTGGCAACAGCCTTAGGCCTTCTCATTTGCTGCCTTAGACTCAGTCTCTACTAGAGGCCCTGAATGACTGCGGGACTTTTTAAATAGGGAAGAAAAAGAAAACCCAGATGTGGCAGTAATAGGAGCACGGCTAAAAGTCTAGTAAAGTTTTCTGAGTTACATGTGCAAAAAAAAAAAGAATCACTTTTCCTTTAAGTTTTCCCCTTAAATTTGCAGAATGCCTGCTCCTCAGAGGCCTAACCAAATATAAAAATCAAAGCCTAAGTTTTACTCATGAATAACTCAAACTTCCTTAAAAAGAAAGAAGGAACAAAGCAGAAATGTTGTCTTTCTCCCTTTAATACCCAACATTCAAATTTCTCTCAACTTTAATCCTCAAATAAGAAATCTCACTGTACAATACAGTAATGGCCATAGTTTGTGCTTTCTGAAGCCCCATTCCAACACAGCCAAAGGCTTGCCTCTGATGGCTGCAAGTGGGCACCTGGCTCCCTTCACACAGGGTAGAGGGGATAGCACCCTGTGAAGTCCAGCACATACTCAAAGGCAATTTGGTCACTACCTGAACAGAAGCAGATAATGCCAAGTATGGCTGTCTTCCCATCTCTCTCCTGACTCACTGAATGAGCTACAGTAACTTGCCTATATATTTACTAGGATATACGCTAGCATAGCTCCTCGATTTCCCTATCCCTATAATGAGATTTCAGGGGGATTCAGTGGAGCTAAGACCAAAAAATATTTTAAGTTCTTTGTGGATCCTGCACAAGCACAGCACTTGTTTTCACCACTGCTTTATAGCCTCACCAAAAATACAGCCAAAACTCAGCCCCAGTAGACAAACGCCAGCTTGAGTTTCACTATGGAGTTTCCTGGAAAGGCAAGAGGGCCAATATCCTTTTGAAAGCCAGAATCTTCTCATCACCTATTCCTGAACCGTACTGGAAGCCTTTGAGCAGCCTCGGTCTGCTCAAATTACCCATTCTAGTTTGGATTCAAAGTGCCTCAAGGACTTAGACTCTTCTCTAACCCGATAAAAAAGTGTAAAGACTTCCAAAAGTCTTAATGTTCCACAATGTGCACAGAATATGCATTGTATGTACAGTCAGTCAGATCCTATCTACCAAATACTATAAGCAATTAAGCATGATGAGCAAGGAGGGCTTCCAAGTTTGAATTCTGGCTTTACCACTTACTACCCATGGCACCTTGGGCATGCTGTGTTCTTCAATTCCTCATCTGTAAAATGACAATAACTATAGCACCTACTCCTTAAGTGAGAATACCATGAGACAACACATGCAAAGCACTAAGAGCAGTGTCTGGCATATAAGGGCTTAATATATATTAGCCTAATGTTCTTACTACTATCCTATTGGGCTATGCCTAACTGGCCAAGCCTGGATCCCCCAGATTCTGGGCCTACAAATCCAATTAATTCATAAGCCAGCCTCAGAGAGTAGTATCGATGTCTTATGCAACCCTAAAATGCTCTAGACCTCTGACAGAGCATACTATACATACCCTATTCTGATGGCCAGTGGTTCTCTTGCCTGCAGGCCTTGCTTTTTCACCTGATTTCATCTACATCAAAAAGCTTCTTTTGGTCAAGCACAGTGACTGACACCTGTAATCCCAGCACTGTGGGAGGCTGAGGCAGAGTATCGCTTGAGCCCAGGAGTTTGAAATCAGCCTGGGAAACACAGTGAGACCCCATCTCTACAAAAAAGAAATTAAAAATTAGCCAGGTGGGGTGGTGAATGCCTGTAGTCCCAGCTACTTTGCAGGCTGAAGTAGGAGGATCGCTTGAGCCCAGGAGGTTGAGGCTGCAGTGAGCTGTGAT
Source organism: Mandrillus leucophaeus (assembly GCF_000951045.1). Lineage (NCBI taxonomy): Eukaryota > Metazoa > Chordata > Mammalia > Primates > Cercopithecidae > Mandrillus > Mandrillus leucophaeus. The sequence goes on from NW_012107252.1 coordinate 3,775,384, forward strand.
GACGCCACTGCACTCCAGTCTGGGTGACAGAGCAAGACCACACCTCAAAAACAAAACAAAACAAAAAAGCTTCTCTTGTAGGAAGTCTTGAGAGTAGACATTAGGAGGTCAGGCCTCCACATATCAGCAGTTACTGGATTCCACACTTCCCTTACTTCTAACAACCAAGTTCAGTTAAAGTCAAGAAACAGAGGGTAGCTCTTCCTCTTCCCTTCCTGAAAAACTCAATCCTAAAGCCATTAGGTGCAGCAGAAGAGGGCAGATATCTGTAACAGGTGGAGTAGGGTGAGCCAGAGAGGTCTGGGGGACACTGTCAGAGCCCAGGCAGGGTGAGGAAGACATCCTTGCAGAGGTGGGAAGGTGTGGTACAGCATGTCAGAACCAAGGCGGTGTGGAGAGCATCCATGTGGGCTGGCAGTCTGATGTGGGGTGACATAGGCAGGGTAAAAGAGGCACTCATGAGGGGTAAAGGGCAGTGGCAGTAACATGAGATTAGCTACCTACAGAGGAACTGATCAAGGAAGTGCATATATTAAGGATAATGGGACCCGAGTTTCTCACTGTTACAGAAAGGACTTAAAATATGGAAAGGGAGAAAATCTGTGGTGTTGGATTGGAATTGGCAGGAAGAATGTGAACTCATGGTTTTTGATTAGATGTATATCAGATAGACAGATGGATACACACACACAAATATACATACATATGCATATATATTTCTGTTTAAGGAAGAGCCAGGGAGCAGTAACAGTGGCAATGAGCACACCTAGCACTCCATTGCCTTCTAGTTTTTTTTTTAAGATAGGGTCTTGCTCTGTTGTCCAGGCTGCAGTGCAGTTGCACAATCACAGCTCACTGCAGCCTCGAACTCCCAGGCTCAGGCAATCTTCCCACCTCAGCCTCCCAAGTAGCTTGGACCACAGGCACATGCCACCACATCCAGCTAATACTTTTATTTTTTTGTAGAGATGAGAGTCTCACTATGTTGCCCAGGCTGGTCTCAAACTCCTGGACTCAAGTGTTCTTCCCACCTTGCCATCCCAAAGTGCTGGGATTACAGGCATGAGCCACAGCACCCAGCCCCAGTTGCCTTCTAAATACCATTCTCCACTAAAAGAAACAGAGGTCCTTGAAGAAATGGCTGATTCCAGGGATGCAGCAAGAGAAATACAAGATAAGCCCATAACATCTTACACCACAAAGCAAGGAAACACCCAAAGAATGATGGGAACATACCAAAAGGATACAGAAGCCACCTACTGGCCAAGAAACAATGATAGTAATGGATTATAATGCACTGAATAGAAAACCATGAGTCCATAAAGATATAAATCAATAAATTAAACTTTGATGTGAGATATTTACATAGTTTCAAAGTATCTCCCCAAGAAATACTTATTAATTACAACGAGGAGTAATTTTATGATGGAGAAGCCTGGCAGACATCACCTTAATCAAGTGATCAAAGCGAACATTATCAATAATGGGATAAATCAAAATCATGTAACGAAAAGAACAAAGCATCATTTCTGATACATTCCTGAAGATACACAACCTAAATCTAATCATGAGAAAATGTCATACAAACCCTAATTGAGAGACAATCTAAACAATAACCAACCTATAATCTTCAAAAGTATCAAGGTCATGAATGCCAAGGAACGTTTACTGAGGAAAGTCTAAAGACTAAAGAGACTTGATAACCAAATGCAACCCACAACTCTGAACTGGATCATTTTGCTGCAAAGAACATTCCTAGGACAACTGGCAAAACTTTAATGGGGTCCGAGGATTATATAGAGGTTTTGTATCAATGTTAATTTCCTGATTTTGATGGTTGTATTGTGACTAGGTAGGAAAATGTCCTTGTTTATAGGAAATGCACACCAAGTATTCAGGGTGATGGGGTATTAGGTCGGCAATTTAACCCTCAAATGGTTCAGGGAAAAAATTCCTTCTACTGTACTTACAACTTTTAAGTAAATTTGGGCTGTTTCAAATTGTTTTTCAAAATTGCTTTTTAAAATCAGCTGGGTGGGGTGGGGTGGCTCACACCTGTAATCCTAGCAGTCTGGGAGGCCAAGGCAGGCAGATCGCTTGAGGTCAGGAGTTCAAGACCAGCCTGGGCAACATGGCAAAACCCCATCTCTCCTAAAATTACAAAAATTAGCCAGGCATGGTAGCACACGCCTGTAATCCAGCTACTCAGGAGGCTGAGGCAGGAGAATCGCTTGAACTCAGGAGGCAGAGTTTGCAGTGAGCTGAGATCACATCACTACACTCCAGTCTGGGTGACAGAGACTCTGACTCAATAAATAAATTAATTAAATTGTTTTTTTTTAATCCATGTGCAATGTAGTTAAAATTTTTAAATTAAAAATATCACACAGACAGTATTTGAAGGGAGAGATCTCCCTGTAATGCCCACAGAAGGTAGGCTGCATGTTCTCTCTGGCAGAGAGGCTCAAAGCATCTCTCAGCCCAAACAGTATCTCTATCCAGCCGACTTTCCATTAGAAGAGCACCCACTCAATGCCCACCTCACTGGCACTCCTGCTACCATAGAGCCTTCTCAGGAAACACCCCTGCTCCCTGCAGCAGCATCCCACCTGCCCTCGCACCCTCTGGTGTCTTAGGGATTTCTCCTTCCTATTGATGTCTTTATGTTTTAGTCACAAATTTGCAGGCTATAAGTCTATAGCTTATAAAATCAACTGGGACTTTTAGTATCTAACTGAGGACCAAAACTCAAAAGAAAGTTTATGATTCTGCCTATTTCTGCAAACTATCTTTCATCAGAGACTAAGATTTATACACATTTATTCTCAGACATCCTTTTCCCTCTCCTAGCAAATTAAAGGTATTAAGTAGCCCATGGCAAGGAGGAAAATGAATGATTCTCTCCTCAATATGAAGGGCCCAGGTCCCCAGTGGGGACAGGGGAGGGGTAAATGGGACTGCCACGGGGCCAGCCCAATTTGGAGAAACAGGCCTGCGCCAGAGCCCCTGGAGGATGGTCTCTGTGCAGAGTATTTACACAACAGACACCAATGGCTCCTCTGCAGCCATTACGGTCTATCAGGTAAATAACACATGTGCCAAAACACACATTTAATGAGGGAAATAATATGCCTTTATAAAAAGACTCAATCTGTATTTACCTGAGAGACCAAAGAAGCACCAAATCACCAGATTAGAGGAACCACAGAGGAGTCGTTCTGGTGTCTTGGGTAAATAGACATTTTATAGCCTCCATTACTGGAGGGGTGAGTGGAGGGGGTCGACCTTTAACATCCACACACACAGGCCAAGGGAGTCCTCAGGATGGGAAAACAAGAGGAGCCCATTGTGAAACACGTGGTCTACTCCCACTCCCACCTCCCCAGCCATGTGTACTTGGGATTTCTGGGAGGGTGTATGTTTATACCATCCCTGGATTTAATTCATCCCATTAGAAGCCAGACTAAGAGGCAGGGATACATTTGAGTAACTCCAAGTTACCAGCAACAGGTTCTGAGTCCAGCTGACTGGAAGCACCTAGGAATACAACAATCACAGCTTCCTCAGTTCTCAGTCCTGGTGTAAGCCCCCGACCCAATCTGACCTGCAGTATCACAAGTGCTCAGGCACCTGACTCACAGAAACAACAATAAAAAACACAGTAATACCTGTCTGGAACTCACTTAGTCACAGGCTTTGTCTCAAGCAGCTAAAAATAGCCTGGGAAAAATACAAATAAACTGCATGCCTTCAAAAGTCATAATCTTCCATCTAATGAATATATCCTTACTGCCAGAGCACTCTCTGTGTAAAAAACAAACTGTCAGAGGTGAAAGAAAACCTAAGAGGCAACACAGTCCAACCAGCCAGGAAAAATGAGATTAGAAAGAGAAAAGGACTGCCCAAGCTTCACATTGCAAGAAATAGTAAGAATAGAACCTAGGCTCTCGACTCCAAGGCCAGGATCTCAGGCTGGGATCCAACACAAGGAAAAGGCCTCACTAGTCATTTCCCAAGCTGTGCAGTCTCATAGAAGACGCCAGGAGCCTGAGGACTCTGTCTAGTTTGCTGAAGGCTAGAGGTTGAAGACAAAACAAAGCTTGACACGCCCTGGAACCTCCACGTGGTCCCAAAGCAGAAAGGAAGCAGGAACTCTAAAACTGGGTCCTCACCTCAACAAAACAGTCTCCTCTTCTCTACATCCAGTCCCTGCCTTGGCCTGTAGCTACAGCTGCTTCTGCTCCAAGGCATGGCTAGGGAGAGCTCCCCCAACTCAGAAGCAGCTGCTAATAATCCCAAACTACCAGCAGAGCTAAAATCACTAAAGGCCTTCAAGAACACCAAATTCTGATGGCAACATCACAGGTCACAGCAGGCTTGCTCTCCCCTTCAACTGGTCTGTTTCAGAGGCTCCAAGAAACACATAAAAAGAGGCAATTGTTTGTGATTTGCCTGTTGTTTGCTAAACCATCAGCCATGCCCAGTAGCTTGGGCAAACTCCTTTCAGCCGCCAAAGCTGGAAGACATCTTTTTGCAAAGTCCTGCAAGTCTGTTGCAACCCCATCACACATGAGAAGGGGCAAAGCCTTGCTTCCTAACACACCATAAATGGACTAGAGATGGATGGAGGGCAGGTATAGTAGCATCAACCTTTAAAGCACCTCTCACACTTGTAGACAGCATCTGATCCCAGAAGAGAGGTACCTAGAACTGTTAAATACTTCCTGTACTCTCGGTCCCAAGATGGGGAACTGGTGTAAAAGCAAGGAGTTATATAATCTAGTGTTAAAACACTGGTAATAGACAAACCTAGGTTCAAATCCTGACTCTACTATAAATTATTTGTGATAATAGCTATAATAATAATACCTGTGTCTTTGGGTTTCAGTTTAACCATACAATGTACAAAAAGTGCTTTGCACAGCAGCAAGTGCTCAGTAAAAGGGAGCTGTTACTACCTGAGAAAGAGAAAAGGGAAACACCCTTTTCTGAAAATCTACTCAAGCCAGGCACTGTATTGATGATTTACATATTTTATCTCATTTAATCCTCCCAGTATCAAGCAGAATGGGTAACAGTATTCTCATATTACACATGAGGAAACTAAGGGATCGGAGTGCTCAGCTCTTTGGGGTCCTGTTCTCTACCACAACCCACATTTCCCCACATGATTGATTCCCCCCATCCAACAGAAAGCCAACAATGCATATCAACTGCAGTTTTTCTTTTGAGGCAAAGTGTAACTTTAACTAAAAGTAACTCAACCTTAAGCAATAATTAAGTCTATCTAAATCATCCTAACTTGTTTTCTTTTTTTTTTTTTTTTATATTTTAAAAAGAAAAATTACAGGCCTGAGCACAAAAGCAGAATTAAAACAACGGCAGCACAAGGAACTCGAAGCCTCTTCTCAAACAAAATTCCAGAGGAACAAATCTTTCCATCTTACAGAGTGGAAAACTGGCAGGAGGCAGGGTTATAATCAATTCTTACTCAAGTACCCAAATGTAACGTTTCCTTTTACAAATCTGTGCTTTGGCAAACGCTGCTCCCTATTTTGGAATGCACTTCCATTTTTTGCCAGACAAATTATGACTGCTTCTACAAAATCCAGCTCAAATCTCCCCCCTTTTGGTGGCTTTCTCTGACACTCCATCATAAAGCTAATTGCTTAAGTATGATCCAGTGGCACAGTTTATTCCTACTTTATAACTTTTATCTCACTATGTTGTAAGGTATTAGGTATGTTTCTTCTACTACCAGTAATTTTTAAGGAGTTAAGGGAGAAGGATAGAAGACAGCAGTACAGGTATATGTGTGCATGTGCATGTTAAAAAAAAAAAAAAAGCATATTTGACATAATTCTTTGACTTATCAGACTAATGCATTTTAAAATTTCAAATAGCATTAAAGAAGAGCATAAGATTGTTTTGTTTTGTGTGTGTGTGTGTGTTTTAATCTAAACTGTGTTACGTCTAAACACAGTTTTTAAAGCCTGAGAAACACTGAGCTAGATCCCTAAGCATAAGGACCACATTTTATTCATTTCTGTATTCCCAGCACCCAGCACAGGACCAGGCACAAAGTAAGCAAGAGTAAATGTTTGCTAAATGAATTAATATGCCCACAGTCAAGATGCCAACTGCTCTGGAATTAGAACATGCTAATTAGAACAGAGCAGGGCCTAAGCACCAAACAAAGCTTCTTCTCTTCCTTTCTTTATCCTTCCTCCTAGCCCACCCCATTCTGTCCTCCCTAGTTAAAAAGAGCGAAAGAAAGAGCGAGAGAGAGAAAGAGCCAGAGAGAGAGAGAGACAGAGAGAGAGAGAGAAAGTGAGAGAATTGCCTTGGTGCCGGAATACCATTAAAAGGATTAATTTAGGGACCGGTGTTTGGACTGTCACATCCAATCACTACCCACAGATCTACAGCTTCCCAAATCAGGCTCATGCAAAGAGGAATCAATTGCAAGGACACAGAGGGTCTGAACAGGCATACTAATGGCCTCCTGAGGTGCCAGCGGCCAGCTCTGACACTCCCATAAATTATCCGCCTTTTGATTTTACCTGTAGCTGTGGGGCACAAGGCACAATTTTGAACACATCAAAGCAATCCCTAGTAACCCAAAGCTCCTCAAGAAATGCCCCCAAAGGGGAAAGGCTAAAAACAATGACCCAAAGGGAATCTGCTTCCCAACAGTTCTGGTTCTAGCAATCACTAATTAAAACCCAACAGAACCAAATGGATAACGTAGGACCCAAATCAAGCCTAGTAGATCTGGACAAGGCATGCATCAGATTGCAGTTCTGGAATGACTATGCACCTCTCACTCAAGGAAAGCAAAATCATAGCAATAAACTAACACACTTTCATCTGGATGGCAAATCTGCCCTAGCTTTGACAGTACCTCACAGCAGGACCTCAGGCAACTCATTTAACCTTTCTGGGCCTCAGTTTCTTCATACGGTATCAAGGACAAGAATGCTGACCACCTGACCCACTTCCCAGAGTGCTGGTGAAAAGTAATTTTAAAAAATTTGAGAGGCACTTTACAAAGATGTAAGGCCACAGGGTGGCAACACTAATAAATGACCCCAGACAGACAGGGAGGAATGCTGGTCACACTTTGGTGAATTTCTATCGGGAAGCTGCTCACTCAATTTGCTTTACTGATGGTGCTGGAACTAAGGTCCACACTGAAAAAAGTTCTGGGATTGCTTGGTGTTTTTTTTTTGTCTTGAGTCGCACTCTGTCACCCAGACTGGAGTGCAGTAGCTCGATCTCGGCTCACTGCAACCTCCACCTCCCAGGTTCGAGTAATTCTCCTGCCTCAGCCTCCTGAATAGCTGGGTCTACAGATGTGTGTCACCATGCCTGGCTAATTTTTTGTATTTTTGTAGAGATGGGGTTTCACCATGTTGGCCAGGCTGGTCTCAAACTCCTGACCTCCTGACCTCAGGTGCAGGTGATCCACCCACCTCGACCTCCCAAAGTGTTGGGATTACAGGTGTGAGCCACCGCACCTGGCCAGTTCTGGGATTCTGAATGGAACACCCATTGTCTGAAAATTTTCCATTATGAAGAGCAGTGCCTTGCTTTAGTTGTCAATTCCTCCTGTCTGCTGGCTGCCACCATGAGTGGCTATGTTTTTACCGTATGTTCACAATGACAACTGTGAGGACACAAAAAATATGAAGTCAAAAGCCAAGTCACCCAAATACTGGCTGCTTTATAAAAACTTATTAATTATATAAAATTTTATTAGTGATAAAAGTTATCAAGACACTGTGTAAAGAGTTTTACAAACATTATTAAATCCTTCAGCCAACTCGATTGTATCATTATCTCCATTTTACAGATAGCAAAGTGAAGCTCAGAGAGGTAAGTCACTTGCCCAAGGTCAAGTAAACACTGCTACCAGAAACCTACACTGGGGTTGTAGGATGAAGACCTCCTACAAAGGGAATGTAGGAAGTAAGGGAAAGCACAGACAAGGGACTCTCAGCTCAACCTATTCATCAGACGCTCACCAAATACAATACTTTATTTGGTCCCTTTCCTTGACATATACCTGAACTAGGAGACATCTCCAAAATATCTGGAAGAGGTCATCAGTCTTCTACAAGCCAGGAAAGGAGGGACCAAGTAGGACATATATAGAATGAGGGCAATTTCCTGGAAAGCTTAGGAAAATGGGTCATCCTCTCTGTGTACAGTTCAAGAAGTTCAAATTAATTGACATTAAGTTATGAACCCTAAGACCGAGGCCCTTTCAATGGCTCTGCTTATTCCATACTTCATTAAAATATAGTTTCCAAAGCATTTTTCTTTTTTTTTTTTTTGAGACAGAGTCTCGCTCTGTTGCCCAGGCTGGAGTATGGTGGCGCAATCTCAGCTCACTGCAACCTCCACCTCCCAGGTTCAAGTGATTCTCATGCCTCAGCCTCCCAAGTAGCTGGGATTACCAGCACATGCCACTACGCCCAGCTAATTTTTGTATTTTTGGTAGAAATAGGGTTTTGCCATGTTGGCCAGGCTGGTCTCAAACTCCTGGCCTCCAGTGATCCACCTACCTTGGCCTCCCAAAGTGCTGGGATTATGGGCATGAGCCACTGTGCTCAGCTCTTTCAATTCATTTTATACCAACTTTCCCTTTCTACATCTTTTCCAGTGTGTAAAATAGGAGCCAGTATCTCCAACAAATTCTTTGGTAGACATTCTATACATTCTAGTAGATGGGTAGGAAGTTAGTAAAGAGAACCGTTACACTCATATATGCAGATTCATTTATACTCATTTTTTTTATTTATAAGAAAAGCATATTTATAGATCAGTTTTTGTTGTTGTTTTGGTTTTTTTGTAGAGTTGCGTCTCAGTATGTTGACCAGGTTGGTCCTGATTTCCTGCCTCAAGCCTCGGTCTCCCAAAGTGCTGAGATTATAGGCATGAGCCATTGTGCCCAGCCATATACTCAATTTTTAAGGACCAAAATAATGCCACAAAAGGGAAAAATAAAATGCTATCCACGTAATTTTCCACAGCCTCCTGACTAGTCTCTCTGCCTCCAGTATTGTCTGTCCCCTTCAATCCATTTTTCACAATGAAATCAGAGCAAATTTTTTTTTGGAGACAGAGTCTTGCTCTGTCACCCAGGCTGGAGTGCAGTGGTGCCATCTCAGCTCACTGCAACCTCTGCCTTCTGGGTTCAAGTGATTCTCCCACCTCAGCCTCCCAAGTAGCTAGGATTATAGACATGCACCACCACACCCAGCTAATTTTTGTATTTTTAGTAGAGACAGGGTTTCAACATGTTGGCCAGGCTGGTCTCGAACTCCTGACCTCAAGCGATCTGCCCACCTCAGCTTCCCAAAGTGCTGGGATTACAGGCGTGAGCCACCACGCTGGCCTGCCAACTTTCTAAAACACAAATCTAACATCAGTCTACTGCTTAAAACCCTTTAGTGGCTTCTTACTGTTCTTAAATCTGATCCAGAGGTCAGCAAACTATGTTCCATGGGCCAAATCTAGCTGCCACCTTTATTTATTTTATAAATAAAGTTTTACAGGAATACATCCATGCTCTTCCTTTTCATACTGTCTGTGGCTACTTTCATGCATAACTGCGGAGTTTAGTAGAGTTGAGAAGTTGTGACAGAGACCCAAAGCCTAAATATTTACTATCTTATCCTTTACAGAAAAAGTTTGCAGAGCCCTAATCTTTTTTCTACTCCCTGATCTAATCCTAAGAGTTTATAAGCTAAGGCTCTGGCCTCTGCTTACCTCCTGCTTCATCTCTCCCCATATTCTCCTGTCCCCTGCCAACTAAGTACTCTGTTTCAGCCACACTGAACTTTCTCATATTCAACAAAGCTCTGACAATTGGTCCCTCATGTCTTCATCTTATTTTTTTCTTTTTCTTTTTTTAAATTTTCAGCGTTCTTTGAGGGTTTGTTTAATTCTATGTGAGGAGGTTTACTTCCTCTGAGAGGCCTTCCCTGAGTCTACAACTCTGGGTCAGAGACCCCTCTGAGTATTTCCAAAGCCTCTACACTTCCCTTACTATAGCACTCTCAGATCATATCATAACTGCCTTTTTACTATCAGTCTCTCCCATGAATTTGTAAGCTCTATGGTGTCAGGGAAGGTGGCTTTCTTGTTCACCACTATAATCCCAGGAACTAGCACAGTGCCTGGCCCTTAGCTATTGAACAAACAAGCTCAAGTCCCTGGATATCAATCATCCAGAGTATGCCTCTTTAGCTGGTCCCTGATCCTTGTAAAACAGACAGGTTGGAACTAACCATCCACCAAAAGGCGACATGCAACCTAAATTAAACCAAGATCCCAAAGGCCTTGGTCAAATACATTAGCAAAAGCGAAATGAGAGCCAGGCGTAGTGGCACATGCCTGTAGCTCCAGTTACTTGTGGGGAGGAGGATCACTTGAACCCAGGAGTTCGAGCCCAGCATGGGCAACCTAGCAAGAGTCTGTCTCTTAAATAAATAAATAAATGTTTAAAGTCAAATGAAGATGTTTCTTCCTATTTTCTTAAGATGTGTATTTCTGGCCGGGCGCGGTGGCTCA
>NW_012107252.1:3789194-3790298 GCF_000951045.1 Mandrillus leucophaeus
CTGTAAGAATGAAGTAAATCTATACTATCTGGATTCAAGGCTTTATTTAATGCCCAGCCCCAACATCCTCTGTGGAGCCTTCAATGGTCCCCTTGGGACTTGTAGTTTTGACGTTGCACGAACTCAGAAGAGAAGGCGGGGGCGGGGACATCACTTCTGATCTGTGAAAGCTATTTTTTTAAAACGAAACTTTCTAAGGCCTACAGCGACCCAGGTCCCCCATCTCCGTTTTCCCGCCCTCCAGTATACCCGCAAGGTAAATGTGGGCTCACAACGTGACAGATTATATTTACATGACTCTTCATGATTCGTTCATTCAACAAGTAATTATTGTCATCTACTCTGTGATGTGGGCCTGGGGGAGACCTGAGACAAAGAGGGGTTAAGCTAAGAGGAAAATGCTTAGATTTGTGAAGGGCCGTCCTAAGGAAGAGGGAACTGGCTTGTTCAGGTCCACTCAGAGGAAACTTCTGTTTAAAAGGTTTCTGGCCTCAGCTGTGAGGAACTTCCCCAGTCAGTCTCTCCAGTAAGCTGGAGAGACCTGTGCTTCTTCATCCTGGTTATGCCTTTCTGGGTAGTCATGAGTCCCAGGATATGAGCTGGGAAACCTCACCCTTAGCCAAGCCAATGATGGCTTTGACAGCTTCACAATCGGTCAGGACCCCATCTTCTGGGCCCAGCTTCAGTTACCAAGCCCCTCTGTGTGTTGTCTGCATATTTACACTTAGGATGATGTCATTTCTGGGCCCTACCACCTCTGAGATCGGACTTTAACATAACGGTTTCCACCTGAGCTGGGAGTGCCTGGTAATCCCCATATCAGGGAATGCCATCATCTATCCTACCCACATAACAGGTTAGGTGACTCTACTGTGCACCTACAGCATTTATCATATTGTTTTATAATTGTCTGTTTCCTTGTTGTCGCTCCCACAGGGTTTTAAGTCCTTCAGGAAAAGCATTTTTTTCCATATTGTTCATGTATGTTCCATTTTTTCCATTATTGTTCAGTAATACACAGCATAGTGCAGGCGTAAAGAAGGCCTGCAGTAAATGTCTGTGAACAAATGAGGGAATATACAGCATCGGGGACAGGCTTATCCC
>NW_012107252.1:3792493-3844974 GCF_000951045.1 Mandrillus leucophaeus
AGACCATCCTGGCTAACATGGTGAAACCCCATCTCTACTAAAAATACAAAAAAATTAGCCGGGCGTGGTGGCAAGCACCTGTAGTCCCAGCTACTCGGGAGGCTGAGGCAGGAGAATGGCGTGGACCCGGGAGGCGGAGCTTGTAGTGAGCCGAGAGCGTGCCACTGTACTCCAGCCTGGACGACAGAGTGAGACTCTGCCTCAAAAAAAAAAAAAAAAAAAAAAGATGTGTATTTCTCAGGATAATGGGCTATTCTGGTTCTATTCAGAATAGAACCTAAAGTAGGTGCTCATGAGATGCCCATAAAGCAATTGTGACAGAATTTGAGAGTCTGGATCTCCCACCTCCAACTCTTACCACTTTAGAAACTTTAAGTAAGCTTCTACAGACTTTGAACATATGTTACCTTATCAGAAGCAGCTACAAAAAAATACAATTTGTTTAGACTTTGGGGATACCTGGGGAAAAAAAATACAATCTGCATCAATCCCCACCCCCTACCCTCCAAGCCCAAATACTCAGAAGGAAATAAAGCCAAACTTGACCATGCAACAGGATTCTCACCTCTCCTTACTTCGAAGATGCCAAGACCGGCAGCTGGGGATGCTGAAGGTTCTGTGAGAGCTGGAAAGCCCCAATGCTGTGGATAAACACACATCTCTGCAACAAGTCTATTTCAATACCAAGGATCAAATCCCCATGAAGGATACTACACCTCAAACTCTAAACTCAAACTTTGGGATAACTGCCATCAATGTGGAAAGACAGTGCCCCCACGGAGCTTTCAGAAACTATTAGTACTATATTTGTAATGATTTTCATGTTCTCTAGTCATATACTTTTCCTCCTATGGAGACTCACCTCCTAGAAACACTGAACATTTACCGAGAAAGATAGCCATGAAGTGGTGCCTCTTTGGGTAATTTCAGAATCCTAGTCTAGTCAAGGAGGAAGACACTGGTAAGGCTGACAATATTCAGAACTAAGGAACTAAGGCTGGGCCAGGATTGGGGGAGGGGCTGGTTGCCACAAATCCACAAGTCATACTGCAAATGGCCACATAGACTAGGAAACACTTTCGGGATACTTCCAAGCCTGCTTCAAACTCTAAGAAAGTCAAGGTAACTAAATCCCAAGTCAAAACATCAATAGATACCTATCATCCTTTTCAACTAAATCATATCCTCCAAAGGACCAGATGTTGCAGAGATGCCCCTGTTAGTGATGTCTTTTGCATAAACACCTAGGGTTGGAACTAATATATTCCTGTCTACCATTCCACACATTTAAGACTTTCTTCTACTCAGATCCGCTGGGAAAAGGCCACTCACAGATTTACCCCACCACAAAGAAAACACTTTTCAAAATGAAAGGGAATAAAAGCACTTTTATTTGGAAATTTCAAGTTGGAAGAAGAGCTCTTAGCCAAGCTCTATGACCTAGCTAGCTGATTATTTACAGGATCTTTGGGCAGGAATTGTTAATGAGCTTTTAATTTGGAGTGCTTAAGTTGCCAAAGTGCTCTGAGCTCCAGTGAAGCACCACAGAATCCATAAAGGAAACCTTATCAATCACTTCCCGGCAGCTCCCTCCCCCCAACCCCCCCCTCCTGAGGAAAAGGCAGCCAAGTGGGTTTCTAACCAGGATCACAGACACACATTAGTGGAGTCACACTTCAAGTCCCTGTTTATAAATTGGCTTTTAAATAGTAGGAGATCCAGGTATAATAAACTTAAGTTCCAAGCAAGAACCCACTAAAACAGGGCAGGCTGTATATGATAAAGTCAGAATAAAGCAGAATTTGATGAAGCCAATTTCTGGAAGAAACTCTACAATCAAAACTCATTTAGCCACTCACAACCTACTATAGTTTGAATAGCGTACAGTCTTTTAGCCAATAGGATTCATGTTTTGCTGCCCTTCCCCTGGGAAACTGATGAAATGTCTGACAAGAGTAAATGCCACTGAAGTGGCCAGAGACCTCAAGCAGACGCAACGCTGGGCACTATTCGTTACAAAATCCAGCTCTAAGGACAAAATCCAAACCCCCATTGGGGGCCCCACATCCAGCATCTTCCAAGTCAACAATGAGCAGTTAAATTTTACAAGAACTCACAGTCAAGCCTCAATCCAAATTCATGCTTTTTTTTTTAAGGAAACACCTGTTGCTGGACCATTTGCAAGACAGGCACACAGAAAGATAGCCAGGTTAGGCCCCTTATTCACTCCTTCCACCATCACCACTACCACCGCTTCAGATTTACAAAGAGGTAAACTGCTAACCTGGTGTGTGTGCATGTGTTGGGGAGGGGGTCAAGGGAATGTTCTAACTACAATCTCCTAGCTCCACTTCTAGCCACTCTGGTCAAACCTCTTTTTCTTTTCTAGTAATCCCAGTAAGTCAACCCCCTTAATAAACTCACCCATCCTGTCTTGCAAAGCTCTGCCCCTCTCCCCCTCCGCCAGAACGTTACTCAGTAGATTAAGCATCCAGGGTTGGCACATGGGCCAGCACCCCAGGTTGCACAAATTCTGCGCACCGCGACCCTCGGCCCGCATGCATTAACCAGGGCCCAATCTTGGAGGGGGGCATTCAGCATCACCCACCCCGGGGTGTTGCCCCCAACTTGGGCCCATCCAAGTCCAGGGGAGAGTAAGGGGAGGGGCGGGGGGCCAGGAGACCAGCCCTCCTTCCCAGGGCCGCCCCCGTCCCCCGTCAGCAGCGGGAGAGGCTGTCGCCATGGCAACGCCCCCTCCTCGGGGCCAGCGCGGCAGGCTCCCTCCAGGTGCAGGCCCCGACGTCTCCCTCGGCCTCAGCAGGCGCTCAGGGCAGTTGGCGGCGGCGGGCGCAGCCCGCGCCGACTGCGGCGCCGGCCAGGCAGAGGCAAGGCCAGCTCCGCCCGCTCCCCACCGCCCGTTCCCGGCCGCCTGAACAGCGGCAGCCAGCACCACGAGTCCACAACACACCGACTCACCTCCGCGCACTCTGACCCCGACCGACGCGACGGACGGGCGGGCGCTGTGGCCAACCGCTGAGCCCGCTGCCGGTCCCTTTGACCAATGGGCTGCAGCCGGGCGGGGCTTCTTCTCCCCAAATGCTCACTCTCCCGCCGACATGCGCGCTAAGGTATGTCAAGATGGTAACTCCCGGCGGCCGGGCTTATGGGACTTGTAGTTTTGACGTTGCACGAACTCAGAAGAGAAGGCGGGGGCGGGGACATCACTTCTGATCTGTGAAAGCTATTTTTTTAAAACGAAACTTTCTAAGGCCTACAGCGACCCAGGTCCCCCATCTCCGTTTTCCCGCCCTCCAGTATACCCGCAAGGTAAATGTGGGCTCACAACGTGACAGATTATATTTACATGACTCTTCATGATTCGTTCATTCAACAAGTAATTATTGTCATCTACTCTGTGATGTGGGCCTGGGGGAGACCTGAGACAAAGAGGGGTTAAGCTAAGAGGAAAATGCTTAGATTTGTGAAGGGCCGTCCTAAGGAAGAGGGAACTGGCTTGTTCAGGTCCACTCAGAGGAAACTTCTGTTTAAAAGGTTTCTGGCCTCAGCTGTGAGGAACTTCCCCAGTCAGTCTCTCCAGTAAGCTGGAGAGACCTGTGCTTCTTCATCCTGGTTATGCCTTTCTGGGTAGTCATGAGTCCCAGGATATGAGCTGGGAAACCTCACCCTTAGCCAAGCCAATGATGGCTTTGACAGCTTCACAATCGGTCAGGACCCCATCTTCTGGGCCCAGCTTCAGTTACCAAGCCCCTCTGTGTGTTGTCTGCATATTTACACTTAGGATGATGTCATTTCTGGGCCCTACCACCTCTGAGATCGGACTTTAACATAACGGTTTCCACCTGAGCTGGGAGTGCCTGGTAATCCCCATATCAGGGAATGCCATCATCTATCCTACCCACATAACAGGTTAGGTGACTCTACTGTGCACCTACAGCATTTATCATATTGTTTTATAATTGTCTGTTTCCTTGTTGTCGCTCCCACAGGGTTTTAAGTCCTTCAGGAAAAGCATTTTTTTCCATATTGTTCATGTATGTTCCATTTTTTCCATTATTGTTCAGTAATACACAGCATAGTGCAGGCGTAAAGAAGGCCTGCAGTAAATGTCTGTGAACAAATGAGGGAATATACAGCATCGGGGACAGGCTTATCCCGAAGTCAGTAAGTGGAGGTACTATCCTCCAATTCTTGGAGCTGGAACAGATTCTCCTATTATTACCTAGACATTAACCCCAGTTGGTCAGTCAGTCCACCTGTATTTATAGTGCCTCTCTTAAGTGTCAGGCACTGTTTCTGTTGCTGAGGATTCATTGATTAATAACGACACACCTGTATTCTCAAGGAGCTTTTAAACTGGAGAGGGAAGCTGGGTGCCGTGGCTCATATCTGTAATTCTAAACACTTTGGGAGGCTGAGACAGGAGGATCCTTTGAGACCAGGAGTTCAAGACCAGCTTGGGCAACATAATGAGATTTTCATCTCTACAAAAAATTTAAAAATTAGCCAGGCATGGTGGCACGTGCTTGTAGTCCCAGATACTCAGGAGGCTGAGGTGGGAGGATCACTGGAGCCTGGGAGGACAAGGCTGCAGAAAGCCATAATAAATAAATTGGAGAGGGGCTGTAGGAGGAAGGATAGATAATAAAACAAGCAAATACAAAAATAAGACAAGAGGCAGTGAGATAGCTTTGTTATATACTGAGTTATGGCCTAAGAGTAGGCACAGCCAATCTTCTTGGCTGTAAGAATGAAGTAAATCTATACTATCTGGATTCAAGGCTTTATTTAATGCCCAGCCCCAACATCCTCTGTGGAGCCTTCAATGGTCCCCTTGACTTCCCCAGAATGTGTCCTTTCCTCCTTGGTGCACCAGGGCTCAACTGTACAGCTTCCAGGACTTCACCACACTGTAAGCTCTTTTTGTACAAAGACCAGGCAAATTGATTCAAATAATAGAACAGTTTGACAGCTCAGTATACACTTGGTACCTTACACTGCCGCCTAGCACAGCACTTGGATTTCTCAAGCCGTGGCTCTGTTGTGTGCTGTCTGGTTCCCTAGAAAACAGAGCCTGAGCCAGGTACAGTGGCTCATGCTTGAAATCCCAACACTTTAGCAGGACATGGTGGAAGGATTGCTTGAGCCCAGGGGTTCATGACCAGACTGGTCAACATAGCAAGATCCCATCTCTGTAAAAGGAAAAAGAAAAAAAAAGGAAACGGAGCCTGAGGCAAAACTTATGTGTTCAAATTTAATTGGGGAGTACAATCCCAAGGCATCAAGAGTGAGGGGAGCCGGGTAAGGTGACACATGTAGTAGTCCCAGCTACTCAGGAGGCAGGAGACTGAGGCAGGAGGATCGTTTGAAGTCAGGAGTTCAAGGCTAGCCTGGGCAACATGGCAAGACTCTGTGTCTTAAATAAACAAATAAATAAAAGAGTAGGGGAAAGGGGGAAGTGAAGCAGGGAAGGAGGGAAAGAAAGTACCAGATAGTGTCTTACTGAGAAGTTGGCCAGTTCCTCAAAGAAAATACAACTCGTTGCTCTGTCGTACAATGTGTGTAGAACCATCCTGTGTGACAGGGAGAAGGAAGGGTTGTGTTACCCCACCAATGCAGTAGCCCCAGGGGGTGCCAGATTCCACACCCTGAAGTATAGTCATTCATTTGAGACTAGAAATGGTGAGAGGAATCAAAGCCTCTGGTTGGGTCAGATCAGGTCCAACTGCAGTCCCGCCACAGTGGGCACACTGGAGGCTGTGTCCAAACCTAACCCTCATCCCAAGGGAAACGAAGATAACCAGAGGTGTTAGTAAATGAGGTGGGAGTGGCAGGTGGGTTGTCCAATGAACAAGTGGCCAATGGCCAGAGTCAAGGGTGCACACAAGGCAAGGGCAAGTGAATTTGGGGAGGCAGATGAACTGAGTCCAGTACACAGACACACAGACATCCTGGCTGCTGGATTAAGCGACTGAGCTAAAGTGAACACTGAGAGCAAGAACACAAGACAGGACCAAGTTAAGTCTTCTTTTTTTTTTTTTTTTTGAGATGGAGTTTCACTCTTGTTGCCCAGGCTGGAGTGCAATGGCGCGATTTCAACTCACTGCAACCTCCACCTCCCGGGTTCAAGCGATTCTTCTCCATCAGCCTCCCGAGTAGCTGGGATTACAGGCATGCACCACCAGGCCTATCTAATTTTTGTATTTTTAGTAGAGACAGGACTTCTGCATGTTGGTCCAGT
Source organism: Mandrillus leucophaeus (assembly GCF_000951045.1). Lineage (NCBI taxonomy): Eukaryota > Metazoa > Chordata > Mammalia > Primates > Cercopithecidae > Mandrillus > Mandrillus leucophaeus. Next base: position 3,798,753 of record NW_012107252.1, read on the forward strand.
TGGTCTCGAACTCCCTACCTCAGGTGATTCGCCCGCCTCGGCCTCCCAAAGTGTTGGGATTACAGGCATGAGCCACCACGCCCGGTCAGTTAGGTCTTCTTATAGCCTGTCAAACCACCAGGAAAAGCAGCAAGGTGGCCATCAAAGCTAGGACCTTAACCAGCGGTCAAAGCACAGAGAATGCAGGACCCAAGGATAATGCATGGCAGCCCCCAAACCTTGGCACAGCTGAGAGAACCCAGACTGGGTCTGAAACCATTTTATGCGGCAACTGGAAGAACTGCTGCTGCCATCGTAGTCCCTGTAAGCTATATAAGACAGCATAGAAGGGTGGACTCAGAGAGAACCTGTTCAGGTTTGAGTCCTGGCTCCATCTGTGACCTTCGGCAAGTCACATACCTCTCTGAAGTTCAGTTTCTTCATCTCTAGAATGTAGATAATACTCGTATCTACCTGTTATTGGAATTAAATACGCAAGTGCTTAGCACTACCTAGAATAAAGAGTTCAGTAAACAGTGGCTGTTACTACTATTCTCACCCTTCCCTACCCCTTTCTCCTACCCCTCTTCCCATCATGACCACCACCACCCCACCTCCTCTTCTCCCCATCCCAAACCCCCAGCAGTCTTCTGCCGCTCTGGGAGGAGTCAGGGCTGGATCTGGCCATGCCGCTTTCTTCCTGCTTTTCCCCAGAGCTGTTCCCCAAGAGCCTGAGCCATTCATCTCCCTGGTGACCTGAATCTGAACTAAGAGATGGATGTGGGGTGGCTGAGGCCAGGGTGGTAATGTGCTCCCTTATCTCCGTGCCCCTCACTAGGGCCTAGTTAATTTTCCCTTTGATTTTAATATAGATTTATTGAAAGTTTCAGTTATCAAAACAAACTGCAGCAGCAAATTGGTGTTCTTTGCAGGCCTACAAGTGCCTATAAAGCTGCCATGCTCGGGAACGAATGGCGCTCTCCGGGAGGTCAGTCATGGCAACAGGAAGTCCCTGGGGACACACACACTGCAGTTTAATATTTTTCTTATTAGCCTTTTTCTTCTTGGCTATCTAAGCCTCCCCTTTAAATCGGAAATCAAATGGAGCCACCTGCCCAGGGAGGTTCTCTTCCTTAGGCTGCGCCGCTCTCTGCCTACTCTCTGTCCCCTCTCTAGTCCCAGTGTCCTTACCTCAAATCCTGTGACTCCACCCTGATTTGCCCCCGGGCCCAGAGAGAGTCATGATTCACATACTCCAGAGGTGTGGCTCACAAATGTCATGAATCCCACAGCTTTGTCCCAACTGTACAAAATCTGCTTGGGCTATCCAGCCACTAGTCAGAGGCAAAGCAGCCCTAGAAAAGATTAGGGCCCCAGATTTCTTCCCTATCTGGTGCTCAGAAGGGAGGAAAAAGCAAAGTTTGAAAGCAAAAGAGTTGCTTTCAAAGAGGCAGATGATCCTGTCAGGATGTGTTGAACTCAACGGAAGTAAAAAGGAGGCCGTGATCCTAGACAGTGGGCAAGCTCTCCTTCCAGCCCGAGAATTTTCCGATTTCATTCTCGTAGCCCCAGTGCTACTCCCAATATGGGTCCCCCTCCTCTCAATCACAGCTTGATTTTTGAAGCTCCTCTTTCTGGCCCCAATTTGCCTAAGGACCAGCCAGCACTCTCTGGTGCCCCAGGGGTCCCATAGCTAGAACCATTCACTGCCACTTCTAGGCTCTGAATCAGTCCTGTCCCAGCAGAGGGTCTCCATGCCTGGTAATCTTTTTTTGAGACAGGGTCTCACTCTGTCACTTAGGCTGGAGTGCAGTGGCACAATCACGGCCCACTCCCAGGCTCAAGCGATCTTTCATCGTCAGCCTCTCAAGTAGCTGGGACTATGGGTTTGTGCAACTTCGCCTGGCTACTTTTTGTTTGTTTGTTTGTGTTTTTTTGTAGAGACAGGGTTTTACCATGTTGCCCAGGCTGGTCTCGAACTCCTAGGCTCAAGTGACCTTCCTGCCTCAGCCTCCCAAAATGCTAGGATTTTAGGCATGAGCCACCCCACCCGACCCACACCTGGTAATCCTGAGGGCACCATCATCCTTTCTGGGTCTGATGTGCAGCTGCATCACGTTTGTGAGCCACATCCCAATTCCCAGTGTCCTCTCCTTGTTCTTAAACATTCCCTGCTAGGCCGAGCACGGTGGCTCATGCCTTCCTAATCCCAGCACTTTGGGAGCCTGAAGTGGGTGGGTCTCGAGGTCAGGAGTTCAAGACCAGCCTGGCCAACATGGTGAAACCCCGTCTCTACTAAAATACAAAAAATTAGCCGGGCATGGTGGCGTGTACCTGTAGTCCCAGCTACTCAGGAGGCTGAGGCAGGGGACTTGCTTGAACCCAGGAGGCGGAGGTTGCAGTGAGCCGAGATTGTGCCACTGTACTCCAGCCTGGCGACAGAGCAAGACTCTGTCTCAAAAAAAAAAAAAATCCCTGCTAGTAGCAAAGGCTACTACTGCCCTTCCTCAGAACTCAGACTATGACTTAAGGGTCTGGATGACTATAGCTGTGCAGCCAGAATGGTGGAAGATGCTGAGGTTTGGACCCAGATGGTCCAGGATTTGAATCCTGGCTCTGACACCTACTGACTCTGTGACTTGGGAAATCTCTTTGTGGTTTTATTGCACCTTCTCCTTACATCTACTCTTGTCTGGGGAGCACAGTAATAAAGTGGTTTGCCTCTGTGTCTCTCTCCTACAATATTCTGAGATCCTCAAGGAACAGGACTGTGTCTCATCTTCATATTCCAATTCCATGTGCATATAGTTGATGAATAACTGAAGACAGCTTCTCTGAGCCTGTTTCCTCGATTGTAAAATGGAGATAATGCCTATATCACCAATATAGTGAAGAGAGTACCCACCCAGCATAAGGTAGGTACTTAGTGAGTAAAGTTTCCTTCATCAATTTTCCTTCGAGTTTGGTCGTCAACCACGAACACTCCTACTTTTCGCCTGTTCCCACCTCAGCTTCAAGTTCAGCTCTCTCTTCTTGTCTACTAGGGCTTTCGCATCACTGATCAGAGGCCAGCATTCACCCGGGTCCCTTTGGAGTGGTGCTGACTTCTCTCCTCCAGGCCAGGCTCCCTTTATCTTTCCAAATCCACTCAGAAACTGCTGCCTCCTGGTGGCTCTGTTTCTAGTCAAAAGTCCGATTCCCTAGACTGCCGTGTTAGTTCATCTGTAGCAATGCAGATATTCTCAGGCCAATAGTCTATACTGGCTTGTAGTACAAATGTGTTTACATTTATATTCATATGCCAGTCTTGCTAATTCTAGGCACCCACCTGTTCCTATAAAAATACCAATCCAGGACCGGGCACAGTGGCTCACGCCTGTAACCCCAGCACTTTGGGAGGCTGAGGTGGGCGGATCACCTGAGGCCGGGAGCTCAAGACCAGCCTGACCAACATGGAGAAACCCTATCTCTACTAAAAATACAAAATTAGCTGTATATGGTGGCACATGCCTGTAATCCCAGCTACTCAGGAGGCTGAGGCAGGAGAATCGCTTGAACCCAGGAGGTGGAGATTGCAGTGAGCCGAGATTGTGCCATTGCACTCCAGCCTGGGCAACAGGAGCAAAACTCCATCTCAAAAACAAAAACAAAAAACAATCCCTAGCAATGCTCCCCGCAAATTCTCAATTGTACCCATTGACTCAAGGTACTATGCTCTACTGGCTTCTACCACTAGGTGCATTGTGGATGCTGTACTTGAAGTTTCTGCTTAATGGGCTCAATTCTTCTGGTACCATGACAGCATGAGAACATGGCACTCTCCTGCAAAGAAGACAACTCCCTCGACATTACAGGTGGAAGATGTGGAGCCCCACAGCAGGGTTGTTCGAGCTCTTCATTCTTTCAGAGATAGCTGTTTCCACATATTCTAACAGCCCTTTTTCTTCTCACGGTGCACCTCTACTAGCACCAAAGTGGCCAAGGTAGGATGCGTTTATTTAGAGCCGTAATGCTGAACCAGAGGCAGCGAAAAACGCTTTTCAACCTTTAATCCTGTGGAAACTGGCTCACTCTGCCAGTCTCTACCCTCCTCTATCATTAAGTCACTTGCTGGAGCTCTGCCGTCCTTCCAGCAATTTGGTGTCCATTGGTTTAACCATGTACCCTTACTCTAATTGTGCTGGTATATACCTGATCAGGTTATGGGCTTGGTTCAAATTTACTTGCTTTGCTCTGAGAGGCTTTTCAGCCCCCATATAAATTAGTGCATTCAAATAGATATTTGGGTCAGACAATGTTGCCTCCCTCCCCACACTGGATGTAGCCAAGTATCAGCTGCAAACCTACTAGGACTCCATTATACTACATATTTCCCCTAGGATTTAGTGAATAAGCTGCTTTTACTGCCAGTCACCTTTCCCTGGCTTCCCAGATTAGCAGGGCCTCTTCATTATACTGGACTCCTTGTGGTTTCACAGGTCCTCCTTCCTGGTCCTGATTTGACAGTCAGATCCTCTATCCTCAGGTTCCAGCCTCTGCTTCTAGCCTTATTTTCTAGTCATTCTTTTGACTCCTCTTGTCTTCCAGGCCCAAGGGACAAATTACTACTCATCAGGGTACTTTGCACTTTTCAGCCTCCAAGCCTTTGCTGGCATTGTTCTCTCAATGGGAGTGCCTACCGCAGTCCTATCTCCACCTGTTGAATTCCTGGAGAATGATGCCCTGCTCCAAGAAGCATTTCCTTAGTGGCTGTTCCTTCTCGTCTTCTGAGTGCCCCAAGCCCTTCCTGCATCTTCTGCCCTGAACAGCACTCTCTAATTCACAGGGAAGGGACTTGCTGAGCAATCTTAATGTCTAACCAGTGTCTAACCACAGCCCCAAGACCTGAAGAGTTCTAGAGGGCTTTTAGGAAGGCATCTGAAGCCTTCAGAGCATCTCTTCTAGCAACCCCAGCAGAGTCCTAAGACCTTGAACCCATTGTTTGCCAAGTATATACTTTTTCAATGTTCAACAAACATTCTTTGAATACTTATGTTGTGCCAGGTTCCATGAAAAAGCACAGAACAGGAACATGAACAAGAGACACGGTCCCCGCCCTCATAGAGCTTACATTCTAATGAAGGAGACATACTGGTAAAGAAATAATTGTCATTCAGAGTGACAACTGTGATTTTAAAGAGCAGTTGCAATAAGGATTTAAAGATGAGGCATCCCTTACAGCCTGGAAAGCCCTCCTAGGACAAGTGACATTTAAGTCAAGTCTTAAATGTTGAGTAGGAATTTCTTAGACCAAGAAGGGGAGAAGGGATTGAAGAAGGGAGAGCATTCCAGTAGAAGAGAGTAACATGAGCAAAGGCACTAAGCAAAGAAATGGCCCACGTGAAGATGGAAAGAAACTTAGTAGGACTGGAACAGAACGTGTGCAAAGGGAGTGACGAAAGAGGAGTTTGAAGACATAGACAAGAGTTAGATCCTGCATAGTCTTCTGAGAGTTCTTAAGGTGTTTGGACTTGGTCTTGAGGGTAACGAGAACCGCTACTGGAGCTTCTGTGTTAGGGCAGTGCTTCTCAAACTTTAATGTGCATTCCAGTCACCTAGGCATCTTGTTATAATGTAAATTGTGATTATGTGGGTCTGGAAAAGGCCTTGACTCTGCATTTCTACCAAGTTTCCTGGGGAGGCTTGTGCTGCTGCTCTTCAGACCACACCTTGAGTAGCAAGGTTTTGAGGGCACCATCATCCTATTTTAGTAGCGCTATCTCTCTGGTCTACTTTCCCCACCTTCCCAGCTTCCCACCTTCCCACCTTCCCCAAACATGTCCACTCACATCAGCAGGCACAGAGCATTTTTCTTTCTGCTCAGTCTGGTTTAAGATTACTGTGACTCTTACTTTTTTTTTAGCATCTATATTTTAGAAGCCGTTTATTGAATATTTGTTCCATATCCAGCAAGGTATCAGGTAAAGGGTGGGGGTGGGAGGCTGGGGGAAGATAAAAAGCAAGACATTTTCCTGCCCAAAAGTGTTTGGTGTCATCTCGATCTCTGAAGGGGCAGCTTTTCCTGAGCTGCCCTCTGCCAGACCTGTCATAAACATGCTAAATGAGGCCTGTCTCAGCGGTGCTCCCTGGGGTCCCACCACTTCTGCAGCCCCATCCAGAGATGAGCCTGTTTATCCCTAACTATTGTCTCTGACCTCTAAATCAATTCCCTATCTGATACAAAACCTCAGTCCTCCTCTACCCTCCTCCCGATTCCAAGCTAGGTCAATTTGTAAAACCAGAGGCCGCGAACGATGACAGTGGTTACGCGTATGGGCTCTGAAATCAGACTGCTTGGGTTCATAGCCCAACTCCACTACTTATTAGCTGAGTGAACTTGGGCAAGTGGCTTAACTTCTCTAAGCTTCAGTCTTCTCATCTGTAAATTGGGGACAGTACTTTGGCCTGTACCATGGGGCTGTGGTGATGATCAGATACAACAGTGCAGATAAAGCACAGCCTTTGAAACGCACAGGAAACACCCAGTCACTGTTATCTGTTGTTTTCATGAAAAGCTATGTGCATGGAAGCTTATAAAGCTCTTTGAAAGCCTGTATATGTAAAAGTCACTGTTGTCCCTTATACACCTATGGCTTTTCCTACTTGTATCATCCCCTCCCTGATGCTGGGGAGGCAGAACACAGCCGGAGATGTTCAACCCAGAAAGAAGCCCTGCTGGATAAGGCAGCCTTCAGAAAGCTCTCATGGAACAAGAGGTTTCAGCTCCCAAAGCTGAGGCTCAGTGTTGGAGGGGGGATGCTTTGCAGATCCCTTCCCACCTCAACCCCATCCCCATAGTGTCCCCTCAGTCCAGGGTCACCCAGGCTACCCTCCTTCCAGCTGCAGTGAGAGGCAGCTTCAATCATTCATCTTAATGTCTCTATTAAGCAGGGTTATGACCAGGACGAGACAAGAAACAAGGTCTTTTAGTGTAAAAACACAGCTTCAGGGCTTGGTCCCAGGGGACTCCTTCTTGGCACTGCTGCTGCTCCTGGGCTACTGCTGCTGGGGGGCCACTGAGGTTCCAGATTGGGCAGGAAGATTCTGCTCTGAGTTCTCTCTCTTCTCTCTTCCCTTGAGCCTCCTAAGGACCTGCCCAAAGCTTCCATTTCCAACAAGAAGAGCCATGACTTGGCATTTGGAGGCAGCCATGAGGCCTCCAGGCTGTCTTTGTGTTAGGCCTGTACCCTGACTAGGGATCACTGTCCTCCTCATCGTCTCACCACTCATCAGCAATGTGGAGGTAGCTGCAGCCTTAGCCACCCGGCCCTGGGCAAAATAGCCCTCACCTGGAGTCTGGACTCAGTGCCTAGGGATAATAAGAGTATTTCTGATTATAGAAAGAGCCAAGGAGGAATCCTAACAAGACTACACCACAAGTCCTTGTCACTCATATTAGCGAAGGTTTAGGAACCATCAGTGGAGTAAGCATGTGCTCAGACCCAGACCTGGGCTCTATGGCAATAGCTGTCAGCTCAAAGGGTCCAGTGTTTACCGACTCTCACCTACACCTATGCACGGACAGCAGCAGGTGAATCTACTCACCTGGAGAAATGGGCTGAGGCTGCTGGAGAACCCGAATTAAAAGGCAACTACCGAGAACCCATTTGGAAGGACTCAGTGGGAGCTGTGTGTACAGGCTTATCCTTCAGAGGATGCAGAGGGTTTGCAAGTAACTGCTCCCGAGTGTTAGTAACATCACCGTTAAAACACGAGTCCCTTAACTGTGGAACCCACAGTGGTGAAGATACAAAAGGGAGAGACAGGTCACCCAACACAGTTTGCTGACTGCAGTCCTGCTAATCCTCAGGTCACCAACTGCTATTTCCCACAGTGCTGCTGCTGTCTTACTGGTCCTTGTTTCTCTTTCTGTACCAAGACTTATCCTAACCATAACCTCTTCCCTGAGGTGGGCCGGCATAGAGGTAAACTTCAAGCCAGGGAGCCAGGCTAATCCTAGGCTTACATCGTGATTCCTCCTCTTCTGAGCAAAGTGATTCTGGGCAAATCATTGCTGCTCCCTGAGCTTCTGTTTCCCCTTTTGTTCCTTAAGGTCTTGAGTGAATGAGACTGTACATGTCCAGCTTAGTGTAGGACCTGGAACACAGTGGAAGGAGATAAGGGGTGAAGGAGAGAACTGGGAGTCTCGTTCCACTCTGTGCAGAGGAAGGAAGCCTCTGTGCCTAGAATGCAGGGGGCGTTCTAGACTCTCCTCGTTGCAAACTGTGGGTGATAGGACTGTGAGCGCAGTGGGGCGGTGGAGGGAATGCCAGAGCAGCTGAGGGCAGCACAAAGTCAGAGTGAGTTAGCACTGGTCCCAGGGGTTGTGTGAGCAAGGCAGGCTTTTACAGAGATATCCAGGGAATAAGAAATACCAGCAAGGAAGTTGCCCCATTAATAAATAAGAAGGTGGGAAATTAATGATGGTCTGAAAATGGCTGAGCTACTGAACTCGTTCTGTAAATCTGTCTTTAACAAGAAAAATAAAGAAAAGAGATTTGGCCAATTAGGAGGTAATGAAGACATTGTAGAAATAGCACCTGACAAAAATGCATATGCAGGGAAGGGCTGAATGAGCTTCCAGTGGCCTGGGCGCCCCTGCCCCTCACTGGACAGAAGAAGGGTGCCAGTGGAGGGGCCTCCTGCTTACAAGCAGGGAGGGTGGAGGATCATCCAGGGCCTGGGAAGGGACAGGGAAGAAACAAAGGTGGGGAAGCTCCAATCTGGGCTTAATTAATGTTTTTCAAGAGCCTGTTGTGAGCCCAGGCAGGATGCTCCACCTTCTCCGACATTGTCTCCTGTGAAGGCTGAGAATGAAGGTGAGGAATTGGGGGATAAAAGGAGAGCAAGAGTGGGGGCAGATGTAGAAATAAAGGGGACCCAGGAAAGGAGGGATCTCTGGGGGAAGGGAAAGAGCAGAAGGGCCCTGCTCAGAACTACAAAAAGGTTAGGCCCCTGACATCTAGGATGGTTCCTTCTAGGGAGTTTATACCTAGAAAAAAATTAAGAGAAGGGAATAGGAGACGAGGCATGGAAAGGAAAGAGAAAGAAGTCAAGAGAAGAGACCTGGAGCCTAGAAGAGCAGAGGGTAAGGTAACACATGGAAGAAGGAAAATTGGAGTCAGGCTCTAGGCAGAATTTAGGAAAGGAGCCGGGTTGGAGAGGGGGAGGGAAAAGAGCCATTCTGCTAAGTCCCTGACAAACCACACTGCTTGCCACACTGACCTAACTTCAGTACTCCACAGAGGGAGGTCCAGGTGGCCCTCCCGGTCAGCAGAATAGCAGATTCGGTGAGGTCTTGAGTAAGGGAGTGAGAATACAGGTTCAATCTAACCCCGGCCCCACCCCTTAAACACAATTGAACCTGGTCCCATGGCTAGAAAGGGGATCCAGTGCTCCCTTAGCCCTCCCCATCCTTTCCCAGCCAGGGCCTACCACCTCCTGCCACCCCTGGGTGCAGCTCCAGCGTCTGTCTCCAAATGTGGTTCCAGGATTCAATCCAAAGTGGCTGGGCTGTAACCCTGACATGGTCTGTGGTGGAGGGGAATGAGGGGTGCCATGAAACTGCAAGAGAAAGAGAGGGCAGCTAGTGATGAATAGGGGCAGCCAGAGACTTGTTAGAGAGGGGTGTGGAGAAGAGGGCCACTACAGGGATGAGCCCTGGGCCTGATTTATCATCTTCACAGCTGATCTGAGCAAGAGGGGTTAAGTAGCGAGTTAATGAAATCTGCAGATGCTGCTAAATGGGGGAGAGCTGGGAGCACCAAGGCTGGAGGGGATACCAGGCAGGACACAGGCGGCAAGTTGGCCACCAAAGAAAGAGATTCATCTAGGGGGAGAGACAGTCAACATATTCCAGCTGAGGGGGAGATCCTGTCTTAGTCTCTGAAATCCAGTTTTGGCAAGCCACGGAGAGAGAAGTTAGAGATCAGGGATGCAGGAAGAACCAAGGTCCCATCCCAGAGATGTCCGCAGCCAAACTTCACAGCCCCCGCTCCAATCCCAATGGGCTTCATCAAACACAGGGCAGCCCCCGAGCCCTAGAGACAAGGAAGTGAATCAGACCAGTCTCTGCCATCTCTTCTCCCAGACTGAGTGGTGAAACAAGTAACTACAGTTCTCTGTGATAAGTGCTGTTCAGCAACACAAAGGAGGGAGCAATTAATCCTGACGGGAGGGCAGGGAGGTCAGGATGACATTAAAGCAAGGCTTGGTAAATATGGATTTCGCCAGGCAGACAAGGGGAAAGGGGGATTCTGGGCAGAAGGAACGGCATGAGCCAAGGCCAGGAAAAGAACAAGGGAAGCTGAGGGAAAGGAGCTGACATGGTGGAGATGCCTGTTCAGGCAAGGAAGCGGGCAAGGGAAACCAGCCCAAAGCTGCAGGCAAGCCAGAGCAGCAGGTCCTGCAGTGGTCTGGCTGTGCAGGACAAGTGAGGCTGGGGGAGCCAAGGGGCAGCAGAATCCTTCCCGAAAGAGCTGCTGCTGCATGCCAACTGCATTCTCCACCTCCAGCGCTAGCGCAGGGCCTCCATTAGAGGGTTGCCCCAAGGATGAAAGAAAATTGTTCCTGTATAGGGTTTGACACAAGGCCTGGCATACAGTAAGTGCCAACTAAATGTAAGTAGTTTTTTTGTTTTGTTTTGTTTTGACAAAGTCTGGCTCTGTTGTCCAGGCTGGAGTACAGTGGTGTGATCTTGGCTCACTGCAACCTTTGTCTCCCAGGTTCAAGCAATTCTCCTGCCTCAACCTCCTGAGTAGCTGGGACTACAGGAGCACGCCACCACGCCCGGTTAATTTTTTTAATTTTTTTTTATTTTTTAGTAGAGATAGGGTTTCACCATGTTGGCCAGGCTGGTCTTGAACTCCTGACCTCAGGTGATCCGCCTGCCTCAGCCTCCCAAAGTGCTGGGATTACAGGCATGAACCACCACGCCCAGCCTAAATGTAAGTGATTATTATTGTGGTGGTCAATATTCCCAGGCTGAATTTAAAAACCTAGGCCAGAGGTCTGACTGCAGCTCCAAATGCACCCAGGGAGTGGCAGAAGATTGAGTGGACAGGTGGCTATTTAATAAGTAGAAGCTCAGGTGCATGAGGCAGAAAGTCATCAATAGCTTTAATGATGAGGTAGAACAGGGTACTGCTGAGACATCAGGGACCGGAGACCTCTGAGAAGGGGAAGACTGACACACAGGCTTATATCAAAAAGAACTCTGAGGACCAGACTGTCAACACCTCTGCCCAGGACCTGCAGGGGCTGCTCTTGGAAGCAGGGAAGGAGAGCAGTTTGTGTCTTAGGGCCAGATGGCTAAGCCTTCTTATCCTTCCTCCAGCCCTTAGAGCTATCCTGAGCAAGTAAATACCTCCTTTTCTACAGAGGCCTTCCTTTCTCTACTCAAAATGTGAGTAGCAACCCTCCCCTTGTAGGAAAGCCCTCCCTAAGGGAAGTCGCAAGGGTATAGTAGCAAAACATCTGTCTCAGTCCTTTTTATTCTGTATCAGAGAGGTATTCAGTGAACGTTTGCTGGATGTAGTACTGAATGAACTAGTAAGAATCTGGAAGCTCTTCAGCATAGCACAGCACAGCCACAGCTAGAAAAGTTTTCTCTACTCCCCATTGCATACACACATACATACACACACACCTCTTTCCTCGTTTTATCTCATGGCAGCTGGTGTTAAGAGAATGGATAGTAGTATATCTATTTAAAGAAACTTTGGAGTCAGACAGTCCTGGGATTCAGACTTTGTTCTACTACTCACCAAATTATACTCCTAAGGAAGTTACTTAACCTGCCTAAATCAGTTTCCTTCTCTGTAAAATGGGTATAATGATACCTACTTCATAGGTTGTGTAGATTACATCAATAATACATATAAAGAGCCTAGAAGAATACCTACCACACAGAAAGTAACTGTTCTACATAAAGCAGGATCAGTAAAATGAAAACAGGAGATATTTGAATTCTCCACTTGTCTCCACTGTCTTTTCAAACCTTCTCTGTGGGCCTGTGTTCTCTCTGCCCCTGCATGATTTTTTAATGCGGGTCCTTTAACTCTATTCTGTAATAAAAACTGGGTTCTGGGCTGGGCACAGTGGCTCACACCTGTGATCCCAAAACTTTGGGAGGCTGAGGCAGGAGGATTACTTAAGGTCAGGAGTTCAAGACCAGCCTGAACAACATAGCCAGACCCTGTCTCTACAAAAATAACAATAACAAACTGGGTTCTGAGACCTACCAAGTCATAAGATTAGGCAGGCCAAGTAACAATTCATTCTAAGATGGAAGAGACACATGGTGAGATTGAGCATGAACAGAACTAGAAGACACAAGCAAGCTGCAGAGCAGGTATCCCAGCCCCCATGTCGTCTACCACATGGCATCAGTGCCTCTCCTCTGCTCACACACAGGTTGTGTGAAGAAGTGCCTTATGATCAGGGAAGAGGAGGGTAAAGCCCTACTTTGATGGATGGGTTTACCCAGTATGTGGGTACAAGCTGAAAATGGACAGTGGCTGCACTGAAAGAGGTGAGGGAAAATCCTCCCAGTGAATAAAGCACTGGTCATCTACTTTGTGTGGAAAGAGAAGTAATTCAAGGTTAGAATATATGGACTCATGGGGAGTGGACAATGATTGGGATGACTGGCCAGGGCCTGGACGCAAGATTGGAGGACCACAGACAAGACAATCTGGAGTAGTAGCAGGTGAATGGACATATGAGGATGAGTACAAAGTGTGAAGATCTTTATACCACCTGTTAATGCCCACCAGAGAGCATCCACCATGGAAGAGGCACTAAACCATCAAGTAAACAAAATGACTCAGCCAGTTGATATCAGCCAGCCTCTGTCATTGGCTGCCCTGATGTTGGTGCAATGAATGCATAGATGAAGTAGCCATGATGGCAGAGATGGAAGGAAGTTATGCATGGGCCCACTAACACAGGTTCCCAGTTACCAAAGTTGATCTAGCTACTGCCACTGCAGAATGTCCAACCTACCAATGCTAAGGCCCCAAGATGGCAATGTCCATTGAGGAGGTCAATTGGCCACTTGTTGTCAAGTTGATTATTTTGGACCCTTTACATCCTGGAAGGAGCAGAAATTCATTTTGACAGGAATAGACCATATTCTGAGTTTGCCTTTTCTGCCTTGCAGGGCTTTAGCCAACATCACTTACTGAAGGCTTATACAGAGTGTTTAATCCACCAGCATAGGATCTCATATAGTATCCACCACATCAGAAAAAAGGACCTACTTTACAGCAAAGAAGGTGCAAAAATGAGCCCATAATGGGATCCATTGATTGTATGTATCACATACTACAGAACCCAGAAACTGCCAGCCCAACAGAGAAATGAAATGTTCTGTTGACACAGCTGAAACACCAGCTAAGATGTGATATTTTATGAAAATGGGGCACCATTTCTTGGATACTGTCTCTCAAATGGAGGCAATTGTGCCTTCCATTTTTCCAATTCCAATTGTATAGACTTGGCAATGTCTGGCGATGTCTGGAGACAATTTTTTTTTCTCTCTGAGCTTTGTCACTGAGAAAACGGAGACACAGCCAGGTGTGGTGGCTCATGTCTGTAATCCCAGCACTTTGGGAGGCCAAGACAGGCAGATCACAAGGTCAGGAGTTCGAGACCAGCCTGGCCAATATGGTGAAATCCTGTCTCTACTAAAAATATAAAAACAGTGGCCAGGTGTGGTGATGCACGCCTGTAATCCCAGCTACTCAGGAGGCTGAGGCAGGAGAATGGCGTGAACCTGGGAGGTGGAGGTTGCAGTGAGCCAAGATTGTGCCACTGCAATCCAGCCTAGGCGACAGTGAGACTCCATCTCAAAAAAAAAAAAAAAAAAAAGGGCCAGATGTGGTGACTCATCCCTATAATCCCAGCACTTTGGAAGGCTGAGACGGGTGGATCACCTGAGGTCAGGAGTTCAAGACCAGCCTGGCTGACATGGTGAAACTCCGTCTTTACTGAAAATACAAAAAATTAGCCAGATGTGGTGGTGCACACCTGTAATCCCAGCTACTCAGGAGACTGAGGAAGGAGAATCTCCTGAACCCAGGAGGCAGAGGTTGTAGTGAACTGAGATTGCACCATTGCACTCCATCCTGGGTGACAAAAGCGAAACTCCATCTCAAAAAAACAAAGAAAGAAAATGGAGACATCTGTTTTATTGTCACAAATGGGGGGTGGGGACAGAGAGGAAAGGTAATACTACTAGCATCTAGTAGGTAATACTACTAGCATCTAGTAGGTAGAGCCCATGGGTATGCATCCTACACGTAGAACAGCACCTCCCAACAAGGAATTATCCAGTCCAAAATGTCAGTAGTGCAAAAGTTGAGAAACTCTGTTCTAGGACACAGTATATACTTTAAATCAAAGACCTTTATATGGCGATGTGTCTGCAATTAGGTCTGGAAATCAAGGGATAGAAGCAGGAATATCCCCATTTACCATTACTCCTAACGATCCACTTGTGGAAATTATGGTCTTTGCAAATTTAGAGGAGCTGGTTGCCCAAGGGGAAACACTTCTGTTGGGAGACACAGTCAAATTCACATTGATCTATATAATATGGTTGCTGCCTGGATTCTTCAATCACGTTCTTCATGCTAGGGGACCAAGAGGCAAGAAGAAAAGTCACCCTATCTTGGCGGAGGTAATTGATTCTAATCATTGGAAGGCAGTAGGGTTGTCATTACACAATGGAGGGAACCAAGAGTGATCCACTTGGTACTTGAGCATTTATTGACACTGCCTTCCTATTTTGATGATATATGGACAAGTGCAACAACCGCAGTTTGAGAAGGACATGGTGACCAGCCTGAGATCCCTCAGTGATGAGAGTCTGGGTCATGCCACAACTTAAGCTACCAAGATCAACAAATGCATTACCTGAGGGTAAGGGGAGCCTAGAATTGTTAGTAGAAAGGGAATAGAATAAGTTGCAGCCCTAAGACTAGCTGTAACAGTGGGATCTATAGTCTATTCTGAAAACCTTTCTCTTCTAAATTTTTCTTGGGAAGAGAGGCCTACCAAAATCCTTGAGGAGATGTTCTAGGAACTTATGTAAAGAAGTGAATCTGGCCAGCCGTGGTGGCTCACGCCTGTAATCCCAGCACTTTGGGAGGCCGAGGCAGGTGGATCACTTGAGGTCAGGAGTTCGATCTCAGCCTGGCCAACATGGTGAAACCCCATCTCTACTAAAAATACAAAATTAGCTAGGTGCGGTGGCACACTCCTGTAATCCCAGCTACTCAGGAGGCTGAGGCAGGAGAATTACTTGAATCCGGGGAGGTGGAGGTTGCAGTGAGCCAAGATCATGCCACTGCACTCCAGCCTGGGCGACTCCATCTCAGGAAAAAAAAAAAAAAGAAGTAAATCCAAGTGGCACCGGGGTAAATTGCAGTAGTCGCTGTGGTCTATTGACTAGATCCACCTTCAGGAAAAAAGAAATTATTTCACCAGTCGCTGGGAGCACTGCTTACAGCTAGTCCTCAGCTGTGTTAGCCTTGTTGAGGGACTGCTGTAGTTGCAGAAAAACTTCTTTGGCTAACATCCTTTCTCCTTCTAGGGGCCAAGAACACTAGGATAGAAAGATCCCAGCTCCCTCACCCCAATTCAAATAATTTTGAAAGACCACCCCAGCTCCAGAGCTTCCTGTAGGATTGGTTGAGGCCTTTGTTGGGACTGCATCACAGCTCAACTTCTCCCTCTGCACCAGTACTGCCTCCCTCACTTCCGTTGGTGTTGATCCCAAGAACACTCTTTAAAAACCACTTGCACGCTAAACTTTGTCTCAGAATCTGCTTCCCGGGTAACACAACCTATGACAGTCAATAAACAAAATAAAATCATTGCTATGGTCTGAATGTCTGTGGCCCACCCCCCAAAATGTATACGTGGAAATCTAGTCTCCAGTGTGAGAATACTTGGAGGTGGGGCCTTTGGGGAGTGATTAGATCATGAAGGCTCAAGGAATGTGATTAGTGCCCTATAAAAGAAACCCCATCCACACCATAAGACAGGGTGGGAAAAAAAAGATAAAAATAAAAAACAAAAAGCCGGAGAGATCCCTTGCCTCTTCTACCATCTGAGGACACGGTGAAAGATAGCTGTCCCTCTATAAACAGGAAATGGGTCCTCACCAGAACCAGAACCCTCCAGCACCTTGATCTTGGCCTTCTCAGTCTCCATGATTATGAGAAATACATTTCTATTGTTTATAAGCCGTCTGGTCTATGGTATTTTGTTATAGCAGCCCAAATAGACTAAGACAGTTTCTGTCCATGTTTAGCTTACTTTCTAAACATGGAGAGCCAGACAAAAACCACAAGTATAATAAATAAGTAAATCATTAGATATGTTAGAAGATAAGTTCTAAGAAAAAGAGAAAAAAGTTGAGTAGGGTAAGGAGATCAAGAGTGTCTGGGCATAGGAGTAGGCAGTGGTAGACAGGATGCAGTATTAAATCAGAGGTCAAGCTATACCTCACTGAGAAAATAATATTTGAGCAAAATTTAAAAGAGGTGAGAGAATTGAACAAGTGGGTATCTGGAGACATTACAGGTAAAGAGAAAAGCGAGAGCACAGACCCTAAGGCAGGAGTCAGTGTGTTTCAGGGGCACCCAGCAGGCCAATGAGGCTGGTGTAAAGTGAGCAAGAAGGGGAATACAGTGATAGGAATAGAAATTAGAGAGGGAATGTGGGAATTGGGAGTGTCAGATTGTGTAGGCAATTTTATTTTTTTTGAGACGGAGTTCCACTCTTGTTGCCCAGGCTGGAATGCAATGGCACAATCCCTGCTCACGGCAACCTCTGCCTCTCAGGTTCAAGCGATTCTCCTGCCTCAGCCTCTTGAGTAGCTGGAACTACAGGCATGTGCCACCACGCCTGGCTAATTTTGTATTTTTAGTAGAGATAGGGTTTCTCCATGTTGGTCAGGCTGGTCTCGAACTCCCAACCTCAGGTGATTTGCCCGCCTTGGCCTCCCAAAGCGCTGGGATTACAGGCCTCAGCCACCGCGCCCAGCCTTTGTAGGCTATTTTAAAGACTATGAGCCATTTTAAAGATGATGGATTTTGCTTTGAATAAAATGAGAACTGTATACTATTCATCCTCCTCCAGGAAGCCCTCCCTGACTGTCTCTGGTTAGATTAGGTGCCTCCTCTGTACTCTCAGAGCCTCTTGGGCTTCCCCTGTAGTAGCACTTATCTATGGTAAATAATTGCTTCATTATCATCTGTGTTGCCTGCTCAATTGTGAGCTCCATGAGGACACACTGAAATTATGTTGATTATAGGGGATCTTTGTGAGGATATAGACAGAAATAAGAAAGTCAAGTCAAGATATATAGCCACACAGTTAGACTTCACAGAGATGAAAAAAAAAAAAAAAAACTTAGAGAACTAGAACTGGTTCAGGATACAGCATAGTTCTAGAAATTAGGTGGTTTCATTGCTGCCTCCGAATTGGGCATTCGTTGATCTCTACTCTTATGTTTCACTGTTATGGTCACGTAGTAGTCTGTCCTTGCTTCTATGCCAACACTTCCAGTCAATATGAGTTTATCTTTCCAAGGAAAAAGATCTTATTGGTTTGACCACACCCTAGTCACTAACTCTATAGGTCAGAGATTTCTTGTTGAGCCACACCGGGGATTCTTGGTCAGCCAATAGATTGGCTGTCATTGGGTCTGATCTTCACCTTTTTTGTTTTTGTTTTTGTTTTTGTTTGAGACAAAGTTTTGCTCTTGTCACCCAGGCTGGAGTGCAATGGCACGATCTTGGCTCACTAAAGTCTTCGCCTCCCAGGTTCAAGTGATTCTCCTGCTTCAGCCTCCCAAGCATCTGGGACTACAGGTGTGCACCAGCACGTCCAGCTAATTTTTTTGTATTTTTAGTAGAGACACACCAATTCTGGTTTCAACATGTTGGCCAGGCTGGTCTTGACCTCCTGACCTGAGGTGATGCGCCCACCTTGGCCTCCCAAAGTGCTGGGATTACAGGTGCAACCTACTGCACCCAGCCAGGTCTTCATCCTTCATTCAGTTTGCTGTGGCCAGGGCGGTAAAGTTGCTTAACACCACATATGATCACCTATACATGTGGAAGCACCCAGGGCCCCTCCTCTTGGCCAAGAGCTGTAGATGTAGCAGCTACTCATCGGATAACAGGTTCCTTTCCAGTACAGCTTAGCACAGTCATTGGCAAATAGGAAATATCAGTAAATCCATCAATCTTGTATAGAGTCCTCATCTCTCAAGGGCCCAGCACAGTCCCTGGCACACAGTAGACTAAAATAATTATTTTGGAATAGTAGGCCAGTGTGTCCAGACAGCATAGCACAGAAAGAAGCAACATAGAGTAGTGGCTATGCATGTGGATTCTTGTCATAGACTGCTTAAGTTCAAATTCCAGCTCTGCCACCTAGCAACCATATGACCTTAAGTAAGCTACTTAACTTACCTAACACTTAGTTCTTATGCCTGTAAATGAGGCCACGAATGGCCCCAACATCATAGGAGTGTTGGGTGCATTACATGAGACAATACACAAAGTACTTTTCTGCATTCCTGGCACATGGTGGCATCTCAATGGATAGTAGTGCCAGTGCCATTATTTTTGTGAGACTCGTGCTGGTGAACATGGACCTCTAGGCCAAATACTAGTCTGGATGACACTAGTCATCATACTATGCAGAGAGCTTCCTAAGGACACAACAATTCTGAGTTGTGCAGGGCCATTGTCACTAGCAGACCCACTGTCTTCCCTGTGCCCTCACCCACCAGTTTATAAGTAACCTGGAGTTTATGGGTCATCCAGACAACCGTTGCTGAGTTTAACAAAGAAAGATATTAGGACCCAAACCTTTCTGGGTCCATAATAAATATCTTAGTTACTGGTCAACCCGCTGCTATACCCTTAATCTGAAGTGAGGTGGTATCCAGGCAGAGTATGGAGAGAGAGGGAGGCGGGGGCAATGACCATAGTCAAGGATTCTGTAAGTCATAACTCGGTTTCTATGCAAGTCAACCTTAATATATCCAGCATGGAGAAGCTGACTGGTCACCACTTCTAGGCACAAAAGGATCAATGAGAAGGTTGAGACAGAGACAGATGTTTGTGCATTTACATGAATATAGACACGTGTGAGGCTAGGGGCTCACTCAGTGCCGGGGCAAGCCCTAGCCCTACACCTTCTTGAGCCCCTCTTCAGGCTGGCATACAAACTGGGACTGAGACCAGTTGGAAGGTGAGGCTCTTCTTTGGGACCTACTTAGTCAGGAAGGGCTCACAATGGAGGAGATGACAGGAAGGTTTGGGGAAAGGAATAGGAGTACCTGCCTTGGTTTGGGGTGTATTGAGGGGTTGGAGGGGTGATAGGCACTGGGAAGGAATAGAGAGAACCAAGGGAAGATGGAGTCCCTGCTGCAAACTGAGCCCTCAGTAGACTGGGCAAGGAACAAGGAGACATCCCTTTTCCACCAGAGCACTGTAGTGGCCTGCGCTGTGGGCAGGAGCCTGAACAGCTTCCCTTCAGGGCTTTCTGGGGCAATATGGCCAGGCCTCCTAGTTCCCTCCAGGTGCTCCAACTGTGACAAAGCCTTCTATTGAGCCTGCCCACACAAGGAGCACCACACAGCTGTGCCAACTCCACCTTTACTGTGCACAGCACCTGTGACTTTGAGGCACACTTGTCAAGGGAGAAGTTTTTATCCAGGCAACCAATTGTCTCTTCCCCGACTCACTCAGTTTTGAATTTCCTTTGAGGAAATGGTGCCTCAGGCACCACCAGGGGGCACTAGGGCCTCTAGGCACCAGGGGCCAAGGAAAATGAAATCCCCTTTCGTGGAGGCCCCAAGTCCAGGTTCTGAGCCCCCTGCCGCAGTTCTCTCCAGCAGCACCTTGGCGCCGCAGACCAGGGAGGCCGCGTTGTTGGCTTATCTAATGAGAAATGAGAGGACTGGGCCAAAGAGCCCTATTTCTGTCCAGCCCTACACTACCTGCCATAAAATTAAATGATCACAATGAGTACATTAATTACCTGACACGAATGCTTTAACATAACAAAATTATTAGCCATTCTAGATTTAGTGTTTGTACAGCACTTTATATTTGCAAGGGCGTTGCAATAACTTACGCTGCTGAGGGTGCGTTTCAGGCCCTGAACGACATCCTAAAGGGTTTCTTCTGGCCAGCCAGCTGTCTGGCCTCTCCACAGCTGGTCCCCTGCCCTTCTTGTCTTCACTGACTGCTTTTCTTCTCCAGCTGCTGCTTGGTGTCTCCTCCTTGCAGCTCCTTCATCTGTTCACTGAATCCCTTTTACCTTAGAGAGCCATGAGACAGTGCCTTCACTTGTGCCATGTTACCTACCTGATCCTGCGTCAGAATGAAAGGGCTCAAGGGCAGCAGCCGTGGGTGGGGTGGGTCTTGGTGCCCAGCAAGCCTCTTTCCTGTTCTGCTAGTTGTGGCTGCAAGTGTGGACGCGTGATGGACTCTACACACAGTAGGGGCTCTACTGTGTAGGGGCTCCGAGTTTTGGACCTGCTGTTGCTCGAACTCCACAGGAACTGACTGCACATCCTGCCTCAGTTCATTTGTTGAGTACTCACTTTACCCACATGAGAGCGAGCCCTGGGTCCTTGGGGAGCATGGCATTGAGGAGACTCACTACTGTGCAGATTCGGTTCCAGACTGGATGGGATTTCATAGGAGACCACACTAGTAAAACTTGTTGCAGTTGGCTTGAGTGTGAAATCTGCTTCCCAGGCAGAGAGATCAAAGCCCAGTTGATGGATGTGTGTGTACCCAGCTCTCCTTGCTTGCTTTCATCTTCCTTCCAGAAAGAGGAGTAAACAGTCAGCTAGTGAGCACTGCAGGTGTTCCCTTGAGTGGAAAGGAATATCACTGACAGCACATAAGACCACCAATGAAGGTATCCATGAGGATACCAAGGGCCTCAAGGAGGATTAAAACGAAGGGCATTTGCAGCAGTAGTTCTAGAAGTTTAATGTAGGGGCATCTTTGGGGCAGCAGCCATTTGGCTGGAAGGCAGCTGGAGAGATGTACCCTGAAGCTGCATTTGTATAGCTCATATGATACAGATCAAATGTTTCCTAACATGTTTTTAGTCATACTTTATGGAAACTGAGAAAACATCCATTTTTAACATGAAGTATATCATAGTGCATAGTATAGTGGTTAAGAGCAGAATCAAGAGGTGGATTGCTTGGTTTCAAATGCCACCTTCATCATTAACCAGCTAGGTGACTTCAGGCAAGGGCTTTAGCTTCTTTGTGCCTCAATCTCCTCATCTATAAAATGTGGATAACTGTAGTGTCTGCATCAGACTTGCCGTTAGGATTAAGTGAGTTAATCCACATAAGCCATTTAGCGTGTCATAAGTGCTCATTAAGAGTTAGCTGTTGTTATTTATTGGGAGAGACTTGGAAGGGCCTGGTATTTGGGAGTAAATTTCCAAGTCATTCAAAGTGAAGGAGATAGGGAGATGGATTCAAGATTTAGGCTAACAGGGGGGTGTGCTGTGGGGTATTGAAGAGCCTCCTAGTAAGGTCCAGAGAATTCCACTTCTAAAAGGGTCTTGGAGGGGAAAGGGCTGTGTTCCAGGTGATCAAAGACCCTCAGTCTTTCTGTGTGCCTCAAGTTTGGGGATTGGGGGCTCCCCAACAACCCCTTTGGCTGGACTAGATGTTGCACCGAACGGTAGTGAGGAAAATGAAGCATCCTCTTGCTTTTCCAGGCATAGTCTGGGGGACTCTCTCTAGTCCAGGACACAGCCCCCCTCAGGTCAGCTGGACTGGAAGGCCCTACTCCTCCTGCCCACCCTCACTGCCCTCCAGGCTCTCTGCCTCCTAGAGACTTTGAAACAGTGGCTTCACCAAGGGAGGGGACATCTAGGTTCCTGGCCCTGACCCAGTGGGGAAATGGAGTAGAAATGAGCCAGGCATGCAAGGAAACCTGGTCCCTGGTGAGGTCCTGGTAAGTCCCAGGCCCACAGGCTGAGCGTCCTGGGGCATGTAGTGCCACATCTCCCTCTTCAGTGAAACAAGAGGCTCTCACAGAGTTCCTCTGAAAGCCTCTTTCATCAACAAGTTCATTTGTGATTCTGTGTCTTCTTGTGGTGACCACCAGGAAAATGAGAGAGCAGAGCTGCATTCTAGGGTTTTGCTATGACTCTTCTAGGCCCAATCTTAAAACTGAGATGATCACTCCAAGCCCCAGCGCCCCCTCCTACACTCCAGACTCAGAGTAAGCTCATTCACCAGGCAAGTGCAAAAAGACCCAGAGGATCTGCCCAGCCAAGAAGGTAGGTATTTCCTCCTTGGAACAGCATTTTCAGGAAGACTCTAGATTAAGAATCAGAAAGCCAATGGGAAAACTTCTCACCTTATTATTTGAGGCAATCCTTTTGCCTAGAGGTCTTCAAAGGTGATTCCTTAGGTCAGGAAGAAAATAGTAGAACTACAATTTATGTGTAGTTTTAATGTTAAAATAATGAGCTTTGCTGATATTTTACATGAACATTGAGATGGGCATCTTCACTTGTTAAGTCATTTGGTCACCTGTCATGTAGGGGACATGACGCACACTGAAGGCAGTTGGAGACCTCAACAATATAAGGGTTGACAGTGGTGACTATGATATGTTGCAGTTAACATGTGCCTAGTTAAGCGATTTGCTGATTGTGTTAACCAGTTTTAGCTAAACATGTTCATAGAATGAACCGATGGTTTAAAAAGATTCCTGCAGATCAGGCATGGTGGCCCACACCTATAATCCTACCACTTTGGGAGGCTGAGGCGGGTGGATCACCTGAGGTCAGGAGTTCGAGACCAGCCTGGCCAACATGGTGAAACCTCGTCTCTAATAAAAATACAAAAATTAACCTGGCGTGGTGGAAGGCGCCTGTAATCTCAGCTACTCGGGAGGCTGAGGCAAGAGAATTGCTTGAACCTGGGAGGCAGAGGTTGCAGTGAGCCGAGATTGCACCATTGCACCCCAGCCTGAGCAACAAGAGGGAAACTCCGTCTTAAAAAAAAAAAGAAAAGAAAAGATTTCTGCAAAGAAAACATGACTTGAAAATAATACAAAATTCAAACACAAGCCATCACTTCTACTCTTAGTAGGAGCTGTTAGCCAGATGATCAGATATAGTCAATTATAAGCTAATCAGATCTGACAAGAAGTCAGCAAAAACTTTTTGAAATGATTAAGAAGAGTATTTGAAACATCGATATACATACATTATAATGAATTCCACTCTAAGCATATATTGTACCATAAGACATTAGCTGATATTGGGTCTGTGCTGTCATTTTTTAACTATGAAAACTTACACAAGTTTCTTAAAATTATCTGAACTCTGCTTCGCTGTAACTATAGATCATTATAGGGTTGTTATAAGAATTACACTAAAAATTTTAAATGTCTGCCACATTGTGGGCCCTTAATAAGTGGCTATATTATTACACATAAAGATATTGCTGAGCAGAAATAATAGGGTTAAAAAATTAATAAGATAAACAACATTTTGGCACAAAATTTAAGTGCCTTGAAAGTACCAACTCACTTGAAAATTGCTATGCTGATTAAAATTGACCACTTGGCCATTTGTTGAAAATCACCACCCTGGGCTTTAGGCTAAGTGCTGAGGATAGAGAGATGAATTTGTCATAGACTCTGGAGACTAGAATTTGGAGCTGGCTTAGTTTAGATGACTATAACAGCTTTCTGCCTAGTCTCCCTGCCTGCATTGTCCCTCACTATTCCCTGGCTCCAGCTTCCACCATCATGTGACTGACAAACCAGTCTTCTTCATCATTTTCATCATTCATTTTCATGCCTGAAAACCTTCAATACCTCTCTTGTGCTATCACCTCTTCATTTGCTATATACTATCTTCTATTATTCAGTAATTTTTATTCCAGTTAGTCTTCTTGTCTCAGCTGAAACTGTTATAGTTAGTACTTAGAACTTATAGATAAGGTTGCCTTTGAGAGAATTTAACTTAATCAACAGGTGATGAAAGGAGTCCAACCTCTCTGAGGCTCTTGGGAACAGCTTCTTGACTACTAATGAGTAGTATTAACATATCTAAGGAAAGAAAGATGTGGTCTGCAATGCAACTTGGAATAGAGGAAAGCCAGAGAGGTAAACTTTAGCTGGATGCACCCAACATTATCTTGGGACAAAGACATTGGAAATAGGGGAACCTATTCCTTCAGGGCTATTTGTTTCTTCTGGCTGGTGAGAGGTCCTGCTTTATATCTGTTCTATTTATCTGGTTAAGATACTTAGCATTCTTCTCATCTTTGATCCCCTGGATGAAATACTCTCTTTTTATTATGAGTTGTGAGAATGCCATGAGGGTACTTACTAGTTTACTAATTCTACCTTCCAGGTACTCACAGACTGAGGTGAGGTGCCTCTGCTAAGATGTTATACATTCTGGTCAATGGAAAATTATATCTCCATTGTGACTTAATCAGCTGGTACTCTGGTGTACACTTTTGAATTTATTCTTTGTGAGTCTGATTATCTAAGTCTCATAACCTCAGTTTATGTGAATCTGATAGTTAAGTAAAGGTTTTAGTGAAAAAGATGTAATTATGGACCAAGAGAAAATATAGAACATTTTTTAAATCTTGTGGTTGAAATGCCTCTTTTAAGTAGGACATAAAATCTAGAAGCTGTAGAGGAAAAAAATTAAAATTTAAAACTACGTAATAAAAAATACTATAAACAAATTTGAAAGACATGATAGACTGGGATCACATATTTGCAACATACATAATAAATAAAGGATTAGTAACTATAATATATGGAAAGAACCTAATAATGAATAAGGAAAGGCCAACCTGAAAGAAAAACAGGCAAAGGGTATGAATTAGAAAAGTCACAGAAAATATGTTTGATATTAATATGTCTAATAAACATTTGAAAAATAGTTCAAATTCACTTTTAACTAAAGAAATGAAATTAAATTAGCAGTGATATGCCCCTTCCACAAGATTGATGTAATTTTAAAAAGATATATGACAGGGTATCTTAGTTTGGGCTGCTGTAACAAAGTACCATAGACTGGGTGGCTTATAAACAACAGGAATTTATTTCTCAAAGATCTGGAGGCTGGAAGCCTGAGATCGCGGTTCTGGTGAGGGCTTGCAGACAACACAGTTGCACGCAGCCAGCTCTTCTGGGTTGCAGACAGTGGACTTCTTGTATCCTCACTTGGTTGAAAGAGGACAAGAGAGCTCTCTAGGGTCTCTTTTGCAAATGACCTAATTAACTCCTGAAGGCCCTACCTCCTGATACCCTCACGTTGGTGGTTTGAATTTCGGCATATGAATCTGGAGGGGACATAAACATTCACTCCATAATGGAGAGGTGTGTCACTGCTATTCAACTGAAAAATTGATCATGTTTTTAATACAATTGATGAGGGTGTGGGGAAACAGATATTTTCAAATACTGCTAATGGGATATACCTTGGTACAGCTTCTTTTGGAGCATTTATCAGACTGTGCCTCTTGCTATTGTATTTGAAGGGCAATTTGGCTAAGAACAAAATTCATAGACTTTATTTTCTTCCTCTCAGAACTTCCAAGTCATTGTCCTGTTGTTTTTCGGACGTTGCTTTCGTTCTTTTACCCCAGTAGCTTCATTCATCTCAGTTGGTTCAACTTAAGTATTTTTTCCCCCAGAAAAGGATCTTATGCCCTTTATTCCCTATATTCTCACTTGTTTGAGAATGTCTGTCTTTGGCTTGTATACATAAATGACAACTTGACCAGATATAGTATTCTTGGGCTCACTCCATGTCTCCTGAAACTGCAGTCATTGAATGTTGCTGTGAAGTCTGAGGGCCAACCTGATTCTTCCTTCTTTTAGGTGACTTGCTTTTTCTGCTTGGATGACTGAGGAGTTCCTTTTTCATTCTTAAAGCTGAATAACTTAATCAGGATAGATCTTGGTTTCAATTATGCATTATCTGTTTTTCTTGGAGCACAGTATATTCTTTTAATGTAGAGATTCAGTTCTCCATGGTTCTTCACATCAGAAAAGTTTCTTCTGTTATATATTAAAACATTCTCCTACCTCAGCCTCCCAAGAAGCTGGGACTACAGGCACCCACCACCACACCCGGCTAATTTTTTATATTTTTTAGTAGAGACAGGGTTTCGCTGTGTTAGCCAGGATGGCCTCAATCTCCTGACCTCGTGATCTGCCCACCTCGGCCTCCCAAAGTGCTGGGATTACAGGCGTGAGCCACCATGCCCGGCCTTAAATGATCTCTTTAGAGTACATTGCTGGAAGTAGGATTACTATGTCAAGAGGTACACACATTTTATATTATGTTACCCATAGCCAAACTATTTCTAGAAAGGTGGTTCACACTTATACTCTCAACAAAAGGGCAGATGAGTCCTCATTTTCCTCACCTACAGTGGATTTGGTCAATCTTCCTAGTCTTCTCCGACCTATAAGTAAAATATGATAGTTCATTGTTTTATTTATATTTTTTCTTTAGGCTATTAGCCATTTGTAGTTCTTAATTTGGGAATTGTCCGTCATGCAATTTCACCATTTTCTATTGGGTTGTTAGTTTTTTCTTGTTCATTTATGATCAAATTGGATATATGTTATTAGCTCTTTTAAATTAAATATTATAAACATTTTCTCTATTTGTTATTTGTCTTTCAGTCTTATTTATGGTCTTTCTTGCTAGGCAGAATATGCATATTTGTATGTAGTTAATATTTTCCCTTTATGGCTTCTGGGTTTTGGGATATGTTTTGAGAGACCTTCTTCACCTCCAAGACTATGCAAATATTTGCCCATGTTTTCTTCAAGCATTTTTATGGTTTTATGTTTTTCTCTAGGTCTAAAGAGTGAGGTAGGGATGCAGCTTTATTTTTTTCCAAATGACTGGCCAGTTATTCCAAAATCATCTGCTGAATTATTCAATGTATCTCCACTGATAACATTTAGTGATTATTTATCATGCGCCAGACACTTACTAAATCCTCTGCATACCTAATCTAGTTTAATCTTTACATCAAGTAGTGACAAAACAAGATTTTCATTTATAGCACACATGTGCAGATTTTGTCTTTAATGGAGAAAATAGATTGGCAGGGTATAGATAGATAGATAACAGGGGATTTATTATGGGAATCAGCTGACGCAATTATGGAAGCCAGGAAGTCCCACAACATGCCCCCCACAAGCTGTAGATCCTAGGAAGCTGGTGGTGTAATATATCTGAGTTCAAGGCCCGAGAACTGAGAGAGCCAATGGTGTAAGAAGTCCTGGAGTCAGAAGGCCCAAGAACCTAGAACTCTGATGTCTGAGGGCAGGAGAAGGTAGGTGTTCCAGTCAAGAAGAAAGAAAGTGAATCCACCCTTCCTCCACCTTTTCGTTCCATCTGAGCCCTCAATGATTGGATGATGCCAGCCTACATTGGTGAGGGTAGATACTCTTTACTCAGTCTACTGATTCAAATGCTAATCTCTTCCAGAAACAGTCTCATACCCAGAAATAATGTTTTACCAGCTATCTGAGCATCCCTTAGCCCAGTCAAGTTGACATATAAAATTAACCGTTGCAATTGGGGAAAGAATGATTGCGGAAGACCCATTATTTATGTCATCCAGGCAAGAGGCTCCTTTGAAGCTCTGTATTCTAACACCTTACTGTGTATGGCACATAGTAGGTAACAAGTGGAATGAAACTTGTCCATGAAAAATGATGGTGACTTGAACGGAGGTTGGGAGCGGTGGCAGTAGAGATGGAAAAAAGTGAAAAAATTTGAGAAATAACTCGAAGACAGAATTAACAGGCCTTCATGATTATTTAAATATGGCGAGATATGAGAGCAGGAAATGTCAAAGATGGCTCAGATTTCTGGCAGAGATGGATTTAATGGAATATTGATGAGTTTACTTTTGAACAGGCTGAGTTGAAGGTACCTTGGAGATATCCATTTGAAGAAGTCAGGTAAGCACTTAGATGTATCAGTCCAGAACTCCAACAACAAGGTATAAGTTTGAGGAGCATATGCATGTTGATAGTAACTGAAGCCGTAGGAAAAGTTAAAATTACTTCAGGAAGGGATATTGAATGAAAAGAGAAGCACTCCTAGGACAGATCCCTGAAAAACTCTCCTACTTAAAGGTTTAATAGAACATGAAGGAGGAGTCAGTAAAAATGTTTGCAAAAGGGCAGCCAGAGAAATAAGAGGAATTGGGAGAGTGTGGTGTTTTAGAAAACCGGAAAAAGAATAATTAAGGAGAGAGTTCAGGGTAATTCTTTTTTTTTGTTTGTTTTTGTTTTTGTTTTTTTGTTTTTTTGTTTTTTGAGGCGAGTCTCGTTCTGTCGCCCAGGCTGGAGTGCAGTGGCCGGATCTCAGCTCACTGCAAGCTCTGCCTCCCGGCTTTACGCCATTCTCCTGCCTCAGCCTCCGGAGTAGCTGGGACTACAGGCGCCCACCACCTCGCCCGGCTAGTTTTTTGTATTTCTTAGTAGAGACGGGGTTTCACAGTGTTAGCCAGGATAGTCTCGATCTCCTGACCTCGTGATCCGCCCGTCTCGGCCTCCCAAAGTGCTGGGATTACAGGCTTGAGCCACCGCGCCCGGCCGTTCAGGGTAATTCTAACAGAGCAAATGAAATGATGGGCCATGAACTGTAAGCTTGACAAATGGGGAAGTGAAGACAAACAGGGAGTAATAGAAAGAAAGGGCCAATAAACTGCTATTCAAATGAAAGTGAAGAATAGTTGCAGTTGGACTCGCTTAATAATGAGCTGGGACCAGGTGCAGTGGCTCACATCTGTAATCCCAGCACTTTGGGAGGCTGAGGTGGGCGGATCACGAGGTCAGGAGATTGAGACCATTCTGGCTAACATGGTGAAACCCCATCTCTACTAAAAAAATACAAAAAATTAGACAGGCGTGGTGGTGGGCACCTGTAGTCCCAGCTACTTGGGAGGCTGAGGCAGGAGAATGGCGTGAACCAGGGAGGCGGAGCTTGCAGTGAGCCGAGATCGTACCACTGCACTCCAGCCTGGGTGACAGAGTGAGACTCCATCTCAAAAAAATAAAATAAAATAAAAAATAAAAACATAATCAACTGGAAGCATAGGTGTTTGTGGTCAGAAAGTAGACTATCTGAATTAGTGATTTTAGAAGTAGAGAGAGTTTTAGGTCATGATGACAAGATCGAGGGAGTGACTGTGAGGGTGGGTGGTTGAATAACATTGTAGGAGGACATGGGAGATACTGTGGATCTCTCTCGAGGACTCTGAAGTCACTTAGGATGATGGCAGTACTCATGGCACAAGAGAAGACAGTAAGCCAAGTGCCACTGTCTTCCGTGAGGTAGGAAGATTACAGTTACCAATCACAGAGAGAGTAGCAGGGGTTTTCACAAAAGGATGGAAAAGCCGTGGACTCTGAGTAGCCCTGGGAAGCATCCTCATCTCCTGACAGTACATAGGTGTGAGAATATGAGCGGGTCTCTCTTGAGGGAGCTGCAGGGTAAATGGTGTAGAGAGAGCCAGGTTTAGATAAAGCATCAGGTGGAAGGAACATTCAGAGGAAAGTGTTTGAGGGTGTAGGAGAGTTGAAATTCCAAAGGGCAAATGGAAGGTTTTGGCAGGGAGAGAAGAGAGGGATTGGATACTTCCACACTTAGGGAAGTATGTAGCATTTTAGGAATGATAGTTCATATAGGACAAATATGGGAAGAGACAAGGTATCTATATTTGGAGTTTTGACCTATGAAAATAGGAATGAAACTTGATAGGTTTAGTCTCACTTAGCCCTCAGAGAAGAGTGGACACAAGGGCTTAACAAAAGTCAGCTGTGGTCTGGAAAGTCCTGCAAACATTTATTTTCACACAGAGATATGATTAGTCATAGGAAATGCAGCAGAGGTTAATAGTAGAGAACAAAAAACTTGAAGTTCAAGGTTCTTTGAGGAGAGGGATGAACAGTGGCTCTAAGAAGATTGGATTAGACCCAGGATTCACTGGTACCCTGTTTAATCAAGGCTTGGAGGTCTTGATGTTTGTAGCTTGGGACAGGGTAGGTGTGAAAGGGACTGAAGAGTGGCCCAGGAGTGCTTCAGCAGCACATACACTAAAATTGGAATGATACAGAGATTAGCATGGCCCCCTGCACAAGAATGACACAAACATTTGTGAAACCTTTCATATTTTAAAAAAAAAAAAAAAAAAGGCCTTTTTTTTTTTTTTTTTTTTTTTTTTTTTTTTTTTTTTGAGACGAAGTCTTGCTCTGTAGCCCAGGCTGGAATGCAGTGGCACAATTTTGACTCACTGCAACCTCTGCCTCCCAGGTCAAGCAATTCTCCTGCCTCAGCCTCACGAGTAGCTGGGATTACAGGCATGCTCCACGATGCCCAGCTAATTTTTTTTTTGTATTTTTTAGTAGAGATAGGATTTCACCATATTGGCCAGGCTGGTCTTGAACTCCTGCCTCAGCCTCCCAAAGTGCTGGGATTACAGGCGTGAGCCACCACGCCTGGCCAAAGAATGGCCTTTTCTTGCTCCTAGATCTATAGGTGCAGATATAGTTTAGAACTTCATGTATCTGTTATATTACAAGTTTTATTTTTACTCCTCAAGTATAGAAATAACATTTAAACTATTATTTTTAAATATTTGCACTTGTTCTTACAGGTTAAATATTTAATTATTTGGGCCATTTCCCCCAAATTTCACTCTTATTTTAGCATATTCTATATTTGCTTAATTTTTAATTTAAGTAATTATTTTTATTAAGTTAATGTCAACACTAAAAATTGGTTTTGAGTTGGTATAGTGATAGAATTCAGAAGTCTTAACAAAACTGAAAGTTGTCACATTTCAGGAGGTAAAGTATAAAGCTTAGTTTTTAATTTGTCCTTTCCCTGCCAACACCTTATAGAATCAATAGAAAATACATTAGCAGAACAAGGCCAGTATCATACACAGTGCACTTTCCTCACCACCCTTAGCTCCTTGTAACTTCTTGCTTCACTGAATTTCTGAGAACCTTTTTGTCTCTAATACTCACTTGGTAATTTTTGTGGATATATTCCATTCTTTTCTCTCTGTGGAAGCTCTTTGTTTTTTACCTACATATAATCAGTTTAAGATGCCTATTTTTCCCCAGTTTAACAGCTCTGAAATGGGGATGCATCTTATAATCTAAACTATCTTTGATTTGATAACATATAGTACTTTGTATCACTCCCCCAAACAGCCTAGTATAATTCCCAACACACAGTAAGCACTGAACAAATGTTTGTTTATTGGTTGATTATATGTACATTAAGAAGAGGTCATATAATTCGAATTATTACTTAAATACAAATGTTAACCTGACTTCTAGCACATCCTCGAACTCTTAAGGTTCATAAGTTTTTAATTCAATAAAATGTGAGATTATTTCAAAAAAGAGGAAACAGGCCAGGCGTGGTGGCTCATGCCTGTAATCCTAGCACTTTGGGAGGCTGAGATGGGTGGATCACCTGAAGTCAGGAGTTCAAGATCAGCCTGGCCAACATGGCAAAACCTCTACTAAAAATACAAAATTAGCCGGACGTGGTGGCAAATTCCTGTAATCCCAGCTACTTGGGAGGCTGAGGCAGGAGAATTGCTTGAACCTGGGTGGCAGAGGTTGCCGTGAGCCAAGATCATGCCACTGTACTCCAGCCTGGGCAACAGAGCGAGACTCCATTAAAAAAAGAAAAAAAGGAAACAAATAAGGAAAATGTAATTATTTGCCTTCTTTTATAATATTTAAAAATGGATTTAATATTTAAAAGGCATTCCGTAATGATACCTACCTTACTTTTATGTAAAATTTGTCACACAGAAAAAAATTCCTATAACATAGGAAGAAAAATCTGTTAGAAGAGAGAAAGTATATGATTTACCTGAGTTCTACAACTAGTCAATGTCTTGGCTTCTTGCTTGTAGTACTTGTTCTTTTTACTAGACTCTGTTGTTCCATGGAAAGGCAGATATACAAAATGCCTTCTTAAATGCAATCCATTTTTGCAGAGTGTTTTTAAAAAGTGATTGCCATCAAGTGAAATTCTAACTGCATATGTGCTGCTGCATTCATTTCTTTCTAGTCTTCAAAAGAAAGGCATGGAAAAGATACGACAGAGCTGAAGTACAATGCTTATTAGGTGTCGTTCAATGAGGAGGGCAGTAAAAAGTGAAACTAGTATTATTGCATAATAAAGAGCACCTTATTTAGCTCTTGGGAAAGATTGAAGGATATTTACTGCAAAAATGCAATTTTCACGACCTTTGAAGGAATCATCACAAGAGTCAACCCATTTTCCAACTTAGAACCTTTAAGTCATTCCCATGATGTGTTTCTATTCCTTTATTTCACGTGGTTCCTCTGCAATTTCTCTTTCGTGCCACTCCGTTGCTTAGCTTCTATTCGACTTTTGGAGGAATTTTCACTTCTACATTTCTACATATTGATTTCTGGGCTCTCCTTAGGTTAGGTTACCCCTTTCCTGCTTTTATTTTTGTTGCAATGATACCTTTTTTTTTTTTTTTTTGAGACGGAGTCTTGCTCCATCGCCAGGCTGGAGTGCAGTGGCCCAATCTCAGTTCACTGCAACTTCTGCCTCCCGAGTTCAAGCGATTCTCCTCCCTCAGCCTCCCGAGTAGCTGGGATTACAGGCATGTGCCACTATGCCCAGCTAATTTTTTTAGTTTTTTTTTTTTTTTTTAATTAGAGACAGGGTTTCACTATGTTGGCCAGGATGGTCTCGATCTCTTGTCCTCAGGTGATCCGCCCATCTCGGCCTCCCAAAGTACTGGGATTACAGGCGTGAACCACTGCGCCCGGCCAGATCTTCCTTTTTCAATTATTTCTTTACATTTAGTTAGTTAGTTTTGCTTTTTTAGCCATGTTAACTTTTTGAGAAGGTTCCTTGATCTGAGTTTCAACTATTTTATCTGTGAAATATGGATGAAAATGCCTACCTATCAGGGTTTTTTTTTGTGAAAATTAAGTGACACCACTTACTTAAAAGTGGCTAGTGGAATACCTGCTTCATTTTATAGTTGGCTCTGCATAAAATATTATTCAGTTCAGGCCGGGCACTGTGGCTCACGCCTGTAATCTCAACACTCTGGGAGGCCGAGGTGGGTGGATCACCTGAGGTTGGGAGTTCAAGACCAGCCTGACCAACATGGAAAAACCCTATCTCTACTAAAAATACAAAATTAGCCAGGCAAGGTGGTGCGTGCCTGTAATCCCAGGTACTCAGGAGGCTGAGGCAGGAGAATTGCTTGAACCTGGGAGGTGGAGGTTGCCATGAGACGAGATCGCACCATTGCGCTCCAGCCTGGGCAACAAGAGCGAGACTCTATCTCAAAAAAAAAGAAAAAAAATTCAGTTCAGTACATCCCTTCAACGTGAACTCACTTTAATTCCTTGCCATGCTCTTGTATTAAATGTTATTGCCCATAATTTACTTAAATTTTCCAAATTCATGTAATCTTCTTGTAGGCCAGCCATGTAACTTATCTGGACACTTTGAGAGTGTAAAGGGGCAGGCACCATCAATTATTATGTTAAGACAACAGGTGTAAATTGGGACTGTCTTAGGCAAATTAGAATGTAGCCTATCAGCCCTCTCCTGACTACAGTAGACTCTGCTTTCTACCTTGGAATTACTTTCACGACGCCCTTTTCAGGACCCCATTTCTTTTCTAACCTCCTCGTTGAGTATACATTTTCCCCTTTGTCGTTACCACCACCAGTACCTATGCTTGGAACTGCATATGTTTACTTTCTAAACCACCCAGTCTCCTTCACCAACTTCTCCATTTCCATCAAAGACTAGACCACACTTCAGAGTTTATCTGATTTTCCATATTCCTTCAAGTCTCATATCCAGTCAATTGGCAGTTTGTTTATTTAATTCTATAAGTCTTTATTGAACATTTACTTTGTGCCAGATACCAAGTGAAGTGCTAGGGATAAAACTACAAATAAGATATAATCCAACTTTGGGAGGCTGAGGTGGGAGGATCACTTGAACCCTGTAGGTGGAGGTTGCAGTAAACCAAGATCGAGCCACTGCATTCCAGCCTGGGCAACAAAGTGAGACCTATTTCAAAGAAAAGAAAGAAAGAAAGAAAGAGAGAAAGAGAGAAAGAGAGAGAGAGAAAGAGAGAGAGAGAAAAAGAGAGAGAGAAAGAGAGAGAGAGATAAAGAGAGAGAGAAAGAGAGAAAGAAGGAAGGAAGGAAAAGGAAAGGAAAGGAGGAAGGAGAAAGAAAGGAAGGAAGGAAAGAAGGAAGAGAAAAAAGAGAAAGAGAGTTAAACGTGTAAAGAAATAATTACAATACAGGGTAAGTGCAAAAAGAGAGTCTTTGGTATATTGGTGATGCTAACATGGAAGTTACCAACTCTGCTTGGGGTGGTTCCAGGAAGGTTTTGCAGAAATAAAGACAAACTCTACCTGTAGCTGATTGTATGAATTAATAAACATGTTATTACCTACTATATGCTAGATACTATGTTATGTACCAGGAATGCACTGATAAGCAAGATAGGCATGGGTCCTGTCTCTCTGGAGTTTATAGACTATTAGGGAAGACAGACAGTATAAAAGCAAAGGGTGTTAAAAAGGAGAAGAAAGGATGAGGCATCCTGTGAACATACAAAGAGGGAACTAGCCAACTCCGCTTCCAGTTCCAGAACAGTTAAGCTGAAACCTGAAAAGATGACTAGGATTAGCCAGGTAGCTATTAAAATAGGTGGAGGTAGGGATTGATAGAAGAGGGAGAGAGCAAAGTCTTAAGGTGAGAGCATGCAAAGCACTGAAGCATTGAGAGAAGACCAATATGGCTGGAGAGCAGAGAGAAGTGGAAATGCAGGTAGATGTCAGAAAATACAAGACCTTGTGGATCACATTAAAGATTTTAGGAATTTATCCAAAGGTCAATGGGAAGCCTTTTTATTTATTTATTTATTTTTTTAGGACGGAGTCTAGCTCAGTCGCCCAGGCTGGAGTGCAGTGGCGCCATCTCCGCTCACTGCAAGCTCCGCATCCCGGGTTCACGCCATTCTCCTGCCTCAGCCTCCCAAGTAGCTGGGACTACAGGCGCCCGCCCCCGCGCCCAGCTAATTTTTTGTATTTTTAGTAGAGATGGGGTTTCACTGTGTTAGCTAGGATGGTCTCCATCTCCTGACCTCATGATCCGCCTGCCTCGGCCTCCCAAAGTGCTGGGATTACAGGCATGAGGGAAGCCATAATTTAAGCATTAAAAGTGATATACAGATTTGCTCTTTTAAAAAGGAGGCTGTTGCAATAGCTTGGACAACAGGTGATATTGGTTAAAAAAAAATGGAGGAATTGATGGTTTTTAGAAATATCTAGGAGATCTAATGGCAAATTAGTGGCCGGGTGTGGTGGCTCACGCCTGTAATCCCAGCACTTTGGGAGGCTGAGGCAGGCAGATAACCTGAGGTCGGGAGTTCGAGACCAGCCTGACCAACATGGAGAAACCCCATCTCTACTAAAAATACAAAATTAGCCGGGCGTGGTGGTGCATCCCTATAATCCCAGCTACTCGGCAGGCTGAGGCAGAATTGCTTGAACCTGGGAGGTGGAGGTTGCAGTGAGCTGAGATTGCACCATGGCACTCCAGCCTGGGCAACAAGATCAAAACTCTGTCTCAAAAAAAGAAAAAAAAAAAAAAAGTCAAAATTAGTAATTGATTTGGTATGGATGGTGGAGAAGGAGTAGTCAAGGATGACTCTCAGATTTCTGCCTTGAACCACTGGTTATCTGGTACTGTTATTTACTGAGTTGAGGAACACCAAAGGAGGAGAGACAGTTTGGGAATGAAGATGATGAGTCCAGATTTGGATATGCAGAGTTTGAGGTGCCAGTGAAATATTCAGGTTAGGTAGGCTATTGGGTATGAGGGTCTGAAGCTACAGATTGAAGAGCTTTAGGTATATCCATGGTAAGAAAGCCATAGGAGTAAATGCATTTACCTCAGGAAAAACTCAAAGTGGGAAAAGAAGCATACATTCAACAGAACCCTAAAAACATTGAATGGTCCCATAAAGAGGTGTCAAAAATGGGCAAGAATGAGCTACTAGTGAGGTAAAAAGAAAATCAGAAAGGTGTGATGTCCCCAAAGTCAAGGGAAGAAAGCATTTCAAGGAACGAATGTCAGGTAAAATGGGAAATAAAAATTGATGACCTTACTGAGAGTCATATTTTTGAGGAATGGCAGACACAAAATCCAGATTGATGAGCTTGAAGAGTAGGCGGGAGGTGAAAAAGTAAAGATGGGGTCTGGAAGCAACACTTTCACAAGCTTGACTGGGAAGAGGGAGGAGATAGCATTAGAGCTGGAGAAGGATGTGGATGAAGGACTAAGGAGGATTTTTATTTCTTTTTTAAAAAATCTGTCTCTCTCTCTCTCTCTTTTGAATGAGAAATGCTTGAGTGTGTTTAAGTGCTGAATAGAAAGAATTATTAAAGAGGACGAGATTGGAAACATGAAAAAGGTGCTACAGGTGCAAAGACCCCCAAAGAAGACCAGGGCTCCAAAGCACAGGTGGAGTTGTCCAGCCTTTCATTGGAGGAGGGCTTCTTCCCTCTCTATAACAGGAGAGAACAAGGAAAGAGGGGACAGGTGCAAGTGAGGGGTGTGAAGTTGAAGTCTTCCACTTGACAGCTTTTAATCTTTCAAAAATAGTTGCTCAATAAATATTTATTGAATCGATGAATGAATACGAGCAAATAACATGAATCTGAAATCTGCACACTTCCTTCTTTTCCTTCAGAAGCATTCTATTGTCTAGAAAAGCTTGGGGATGACAGTGAAGGTGAGCAAGATTCAGAGTACTTTTAGGAAGAGGAAGAAGGATGTTTCCAAATCAAACAATAAGGATGCTAAAATCTTGCTCCAAATGGAAATCAGCAGGGAATAGCTGCTCTATTGGATAAAGTGAAAGCAAAATGGCTGGCTATCCGTTCTATACAGGTTTGTTCTGATCTATGCTTAAAAACAAAATCCTTTTCAATTTCTACAAGTTTCAAGTCACAAACTTTCACTTTGAGGGGAGAGCATGGAGCTCTCACCTATTGAACCCTTACTATTTGCCAATAACTGTGGTGAGTACCTTTTATTTAATCTTCATATCAAGTTCATAAAGTTAACATGTCTCCATTTTAAGCTTGTGGAAACAGAGCTTCAGAGAAGGTAAATGTGACAAGGTCGTTCAACCAATAAGCGGTAGAAATAGGATTCAAACCCAGATCTGCCTTCAGTTGCTCTTAACTATGATGCTATATTTCCATGAAATTTTAATAACTCTTATCACTGCAAATACTCTTTATGACACAACTCTTGAGTAAATTGTTCCCTGACATACCATGGGCATTATTCTTGTAATATTTTCCATTCTTCAGTATTCAACTTTATATCTTTTAATGTCCTACTTAAATCTTATCTTTGTCCAAAACACTTAAGGACATCTCAAACCATGATGGTTTCTCTGGCTTTTGAAAACCTACAGCAGTTTGCCTGTATTATCCATTTGATATATTTTATCTACATTATAAAATTGAGTTTGGGTTTATTTAACCTTTCTTTTGATTATGAGTTAATGCTACAATTCTACAAGCTTCTTAGGGGATAGGAGGTGCATTTTCTGCCTTTTTGGGGGGATGGGGCAGGCATCTTTTACAGTTTCTTCCTACTGCCTTGATTCATACATAGTAAGTGGTCAGTAAATATTTGTTGCTAGATTGCCAGATGGTCAGTCTTGGCATTGATATTGGTCTAATGTCTTTGAGAGCTGCCTGCAACTACTTCAGAAAGTTTCTGGTTGGAGTCAATATGAAAAATGGAGGATTTATTATTTCTGCTGTGAATTTATTTTTTCTTTTTGGGTGATAAAACTGGAAATCTCAAAAAGACTCCTGGTTTGTGTGTTGGGCATTGGTGGGGGAGATTCCTTTTGAAAGTGAGTGTGGAAAAGCAGACTTTTTATTATGTAGAGGTTTTTTGAAGCTTACAAGTCCTTTTATATATATATATTTTAAAAGTCCAAATTGCTCGAACTTGAAGTTCCCCTCCTCCTTTCTCCTCCTTCAGGGCCTTTTTCTAAACCTACTTCCCTTAAAATGACTTTTATTGATTTTCACTCAATGAGAGTTATTCTTCAGAATGAGGATGGAGGGGTCAGAGAGAGAAATTTACCCTGTGTTACCTGTGGAATAGGTGTGCATTTGTATCCAGTCTTGCTTTATTTGTTCTGTTTCCTGTATCCAGAAACCCACACACTGGGGATCATTAGGTCCTCTGTGTCTTGGTCGGAGCTTGAGTACAGTATACTAATAGATCAATTTATGTGTTCATTCATTCAGCAAACATTTATTGAGCAGGCATGTCCTAGGCATTGGAGATACTAAGATGAATAAGACATAGTCACTGCCCTCAATGACCTCCAGATGTACAAGAAGACACCAGCCTGAAGGGGCTGGGGTCAGGGAACAAGGCAACTGAATATCCTCCGTCAGGAAATCCTAAGAGAATAAAAAGACCAGTCTTGTAAGATAAATATAAACATCTAATCAACTTAGCCAATTAGAAAACCATTTTTAAGAAAAGGCAATCTTTTACCAATATGTCCGGTGTTTCTTTTGCATTTTTTCCTCACTAATTTCTTTGTCTCCAGTCTTACTCCTCTCCAGGCTACATTTAAAATTGCCTCCAATTTTATTTTTCTAAACCCCGATCTGATCATGTCATTCCTGTTTTGAGAATTCTCATTCATTCATTGTACACATTTTATCAATCACCTACTGGGATGTTTCCCGTGAGTGTGAAGTGTTTGGGATGCAGTGGTACGCAAGCAGGCCCTACATTCAAGAAGCTTTAGAATCTAGACCAGGTAGTACTTGCTGAATCTTGTCCTTTTATCTAAATCAGTTCAGTCCAATAGACACCAGTATCTGTTGTGGTAAGTACCATGCAAAACAACTAAGACAGAATTCTGCTTTAAGCAGATCAGAGTCTAGTAAGGAACCTGAAAACAATAGATAATTCCAGTACAATGTGATAAGTGAATAGCTGCATGCATAGACTGCTATGATAATCAGGTTTGAGGAGAAGAGAGGCTGGTGGGCAGGGTGGCTTCTTGGAAGAGACCAACCCAAACAAAGTCTTGAAGTATAAATAGGAGTTGGTTAGACACTGGGAGTGTCCAGTTAGTTCCTTAATGTGACAAACAAGATCTTTCATAGTCCATTAATCTATTTTTCCAGTCTCCCCTTGTATCTTCTACACCTTTTTTTTCCCCCTCCCAGCCCAATTTCTGAATGTTTTTCAAGTTAGGGACGAATGCCCCTGGATTATTTAGTGTTGTGCTTTGGATTTGAGAAAGTACCAAATAAATATGGTGCATCTTTCTGGAGCATCAGTTCTATCAAATGATAAGTAATTTAAAACATGGTTTTATATTAAAGCTTAATATATTTGTGGAGTTGAAGGCAAAATTTCCATTCATTTTTCAAGATAAAACAGGATACATACATTTCAAGCTAGTGGTAAGCCATTTTAGGCTTGCCCTTAGACACCACCATCTGTACCACCTCTTTCTTGTGGAAAAATTTGACACGTACTATTGGAATATGGCAGGAAATTTTATGGGCCTTTGCATATGCTATTGTGCTATTTGCTCATCCTGGAGTGCTCTTCCCATTTTTCTCCCTTGATAAACTCTACTTATCCTTCAAAGCCCAACTTAAGTGTCATTCCATATAACAGTCATTTTTAACGAAGCTTAAATGTCATCCCATATGACAGTTATTTTTTAAAAACCCACTTGTGTCCCTGCCTCCTTTCCTAATAGCTCCATAACTCAGTACCTCCTTCTTTTGTATTTCTACCACCCTATACTCAGAATTTCCATTATAGCACTGCTCACATTGTACCATATATATTTGCTTTCCTATCCATCTCTGCTACTGGACTATAAACCTCTGTAGGGCAGGCACTATTATTTATCTTTCTATTCTTAGTGACTGGCATTTGGTAGACACTCAATAAATGTCTATTGAATTTGTGGACCATTCCTTACTCTGCATCACCTCTGCTCTTATATAAAGTGATATCTCCTTTACTTCTCATCTTCAGGGAATGATGTGTTCCACAAAAGTATATTTTCCAGACAACTGAAATTTACTTCTTAAAGTATCAAAATCTGCTGTTTAAATCATGTTGGTAGGAATTTATTTTTCTGTATTTTCACACGTGTGCTAGCTCTCGTAAGTAAAATATACTAAGCATAATGTGTTCCTTGATGACCTATCCCCAAAAGTATCAGGGTATGTTTGGTTGGAATTCATGACATCCACTGGGACCACTGATGGGATAGGGCTTTTTGCCTTCACACCAAATAACCCCATTTTCTTGTAGTTTTTGAGTTATGGTGCTTGCTTCTTATAGTTCGATCACCGTTTCTCATTGTCAGTGTTCTTGCTCTAACAACACTACCCTTTGCTCTTTTTATATACGTTTCAATGGATATTAAAATTACAAAACTAATATATGTTCACTGAAAACAAACAGAAGTCTATGGAGTAAAAAGTCAAAGTCCTCCCTTCATTTCTGTCTAACCCCCAACCGTGTCACATCCACACTCACACTCCCTAGCCATAACCATTGTTAACAGTTTAATGTATCCCTACAGGCCTTTTTCTGTCAATGTATGTGTACATGTATACGGACAAATATCAAATCATATTATACATACTGTTATATGACTTGCTTTTCTCACTCGACAATATATAATAGGTATCCTTCTATGTCAGTACATCTTAGTCTATATCATTCTTTTTAATGGCTGCCCCCTTTTAATTTGACAGTCTTAATCAGCTGTGAATGGGAAAGCCAAATAATCAAGCTTATTAGAATTGTACCTAAGAAAGAATAAATCGGCTCTGAATGAAGGCTTGTGTAATTCTCCTAGGAGGGAAATGTGTTAACTTTAGTGCATGGACTTTGTAATGTTTATTTTGGCTATTCTGGGACCCTTTTTGCTTATTTCCTGCTTCATTGTGTTTTGGATAGCTGAGGTTGCTGGATGTATGACCTGTGAATTAGTGAGGTATTACATATTCAATTTTGCATTATATAATTTTGCTCTGGTTTTATGAGGGATTTGCATTTAATTTTTTCATTTAGATTGCTGTTATAGACAGTGATTAGTTCTTCGAGTTTCTAAGTACTTGCATCGTAGTGTGGACCACTGCGTGTGGTAGCAGCTAAAAATATTTGGCTTGATGATTGAACAGGCCTTCTTATCTGTATCATCTATCTGTGAGAATGTGCACTGGACCTATGGGAGCTCTCTAAGTTGATTTGAGGGAGCCTTTTACTACTGATGAACATTAAAGTACTGACATCATCTTGTGCTATAAATAATAAAATCTTATTTAGGATTTATATAGACTCTTCCTTCTGCTTTCATCTACCATACTAAAATGGCTAAATCTTGTTGATGCTACCTTTTAGATCTCACTGTAATGTGTCCCCTCCTCTCCACTCACTCTGCCCCAGTACCTTGGTTCAGGCTCTACTGTATCTCAACTGAATTACCTGAGACAGACTTTTTAATTGGCCTCACTGCCTCTTGTCTAACCTCCACCTTGCCCACCCAGCAACTAGTGCTTGTTTTAAAACAGAAATCCTACCATGCCACACCCCTAAAACCCTTTAGGGGTTTCTCATCATCTA
Organism: Mandrillus leucophaeus; assembly: GCF_000951045.1. Taxonomy (NCBI): domain Eukaryota; kingdom Metazoa; phylum Chordata; class Mammalia; order Primates; family Cercopithecidae; genus Mandrillus; species Mandrillus leucophaeus. The sequence continues at coordinate 3,840,626 of NW_012107252.1, forward strand.
TAGGATAACGTCCACTTTCCTTAGCTTAGTATACAAAGCCTTTTGTGATTTGACCCACTTCTCCTGCCTATCTCTTGCTGCCCAATGTTTCATACTTCAATTTCTAGGGAAATCAGTGGCTTATAATTCCTTTAACACACCACACAAGAGAATTCTCAATAAATGCTTGTTAAATGAATGAATGAAATACCTTATGTAGCTAGGGTGACCATTCAACCTGCTTGGCCCAGGATGGCCCTTATTCACATTTGTCATCCCAGTGTAATTATTAAAAGTGTCCCTTTTTTAATCATCAAACTTATCTCAGTTAGATCAATAAATTCTAAGGTCATCCTTATTATAGTAATTATCAGATTGATTTCTAACTCTTTCTTTTTTTCCTCTACTAGATGGTGAGCTCTTTGAGGACAGGAGTTCATTTTTACATCCTCGTTTATTCATTCAACTAAGAGACTGATGCTGTTAGGTGCTTAGGGTATGATGTAGAATGCAACAAACAAACATGGTTCTTGACATCATGAAGTTTACAATCCAGCAGGAAATAATAATTTAGTGGAAAGAATAGAGCCTAACATAATAAATGTTGGTGTATGAGTGAACAATTAAACATGGATTAGAAGTTCCTCAACAGGCCAGGCGTGGTGGCTCACCCCTGTAATCCCAGCACTTTGGGAGGCCGAGGCAAGTGGATCACTTGAAGTCAGGAGTTTGAGACCAGCCTGGCCAACATGGTGAAACCCTATTTCTACTAAAAATTATTTGGGCGTGGAGGGGCATGCCTGTAATCCTAGCTATTCAGGAGGCTGAGGTAAGAGAATCGCTTGAACTCGGGAGGCAGAGGTTGCAGTAAGCCGAGATCACACCACTGCACTCCAGCCTGGGTGAGAGAGTGAGACTCCATCTCAAAAATAAATAAATAAATAAATAAATAAATAAACAAATAAATAAATAAAAATAAAGTTCCTCAACAAACAATCCTGATACCATGAATTACAGAAATAGTCGTAAGTGTAGAACTCTAAGTGATCAAATTAACAATTTATTTAGAGTCGCCAATTAAAATTTTAAAATACAAACAGCACACATATATGTAAACATGCTTAATATTTAGATGCTACCTTAATGTTAAACATGAGTAAAAAGGACAATGAAATAATAGCAAGAATGCGATTCTGAGTCTCATTCTTTTTAGACAATTTATAATCCTATGTGGTTCTCTGCAAAGTGGATTATCAGTGTGTACTCCATTCCTCCCCACCCTCCCTTTTTTTCCAGACGAGAAATCTGAGGTTTTAGACACTGAACCACGAAACAAAGGAATGACCTTTTTTTTTTTTTTGGCTCCCAGACATGATCTCAGCTCACTGCAGCCTCCACCTCCCAGGTTCAAGTGATTCTCCTGCCTTGGCCTCCTGAGTAGCTAGGATTACAGGCATGTGCCACCATGCCCGGCTACTTTTTGTATTTTTAGTAGAGATGGGGTTTCACCATGTTGGTCAGGCTGGTGTCGAACTCCTGACCTCTTGTTCCACCCCCCTCGGCCTCCCGAAGTGTTGGCATTACAGGCGTGAGCCACCGCGCCCGGCCAGGAATGACTTCTTAAACCAGGATTTGATTTTGGTTGAACTTTGCTTTCAGAACTAGAACTACCTGCTATCCAAGACTTGTTAACCACGTTCTCATGGGCAAATTACAAAACCCTTTCAACCTCAGTTTCCTCTCATAAACTAGTGGTAATATTATCTCCAGAATTAATCTTAGGAGTAAATGAGATTATGTAAAGGCATTTAGTCCCATAACCGGGCTCCTAGAAAGCACTCAGGAATGTTAGTTCTCTATCCGTTTCCCCTATTTATCTTTCTGTGTTTGATGAATTATAGGATGATATGAAGTGATTTGAAAAGAACTGTAATATAAACATCAATAAAACACCAATAAAAAGTTTATTCTCACATCTGGATGCTAAACTAGGCCTTCACCTCCTCCAAAAGGTACAGTTTTATTAATATTCATTTATTATTTTATTATTATAGTCAAAGACCCAGAGAAGCATTCCAGGAACAAAGCAGCAGGTAAGATTTTTCTGGAAAAAGGTAGAGATTTTGAGGGAGCCAGGATTTGGGGGTCATTTAAGCAGCAGTGGATGTCAGTCTTCAAGCTTTGCCCATTTACTCTTGGTCCCTTTTGGTTCAGGAAAGGAAGAAGAACAAGCACCAAACCATTCACTGAGACCTTTGCGGGTTGGGGAGGAGGGATGTAAACAAAAGTCAACGCTCTCTTTAGTTTACAATGGCTGGCGACCCCAAGACTTCCAAGCTCTTTGGTGAGGGCCAGTAGGTCTGTTCTCCAGGAGTGCCCTGGGTCTGGACTTCATTTCCCAGAGTCCCTTAGTGCCCTAATGTATTCAGTGCTCAGAGTGCCTGTATGTGTGTGAGTGTGAGAGAATGTGTGCGTGCGTGTGTGTGTGCGCGCGTGTGTGTCTCTCCGAGTCCCTGGGAGAGTGGAGGCTCATTCACTGATTAGAGCCAGCGCTGAGAGGCAGCACTGCTCCTTCTCTCACGCCAACCGAGTCTTTTGATCTGTACATGCAATCCCAGGCAGCTCGCGAACACAAACCCGGGGCCAGCCGCCTACTGCTGCTGCTGCCGCTGCCGCTGCCGCCGCCGCCGCCGCCGCTGCCTCCGCCGGCTCTGCGCACCCGGGACTTTTCATGCACCACACTCTCAGCCTGCTTCCCTCCGTGTCCTGAAAAGTGCGACCGTTCTCCCAAGGAATTTCCACGGCAAGTATGGAGAGCAGAAAGGGGTGTAGACGTGTGTGCGTACCCAAGAGGGGTGGGTGCGAGGGCAGCCGGCTTGTTCAGGAACCTGGCTAACTTTCCGGGTCCGTTTCCTAGGGATTCGGGCGGTTCCCCCCGGACGGAGGCAGGGGCTGGGACTGGGACTGGCGCGTCTTGGATCATCGCAACGGAGCCTCTCGGCATCGGCGCCCTGCGCGCTCCGTGCGCTGCCTCGCTCAAACTTTCCGTCTTGAGTTTTCCTTAATGTGTTTTATTTGGGGAGGGGGGGAGGTGCAAGGGGGAGGGACCAGACGCGGGAATTGGACAAGTAGGGAGGGTTAGGGCACTGCAAGGGAAGGGAGCAGGAGTTCTTTTCTCCGTCTTTCAATAAGCCCCATTCCCACTTTGTTCGGGTCGATCGCGAGAATGCCTTCTCGCCGGGCTCTCTGGTGCACCCCCCGGTGATTTCCGGGCTCCCCTGTGTACCCCGCGTTGATTTCCGGCGAGGCCAGGGCTGGGTGGTACTCAGTGGGGAGCCCGAGGCGGCGGGCGGATGGAGAAGGGGCGATCCGAATGAGAAACGACCCCTACAGCCTCCACCCCACACACAGCCGGCTCCGCGGGGTACCCGGGGAGTGACTGTTTAGCCCGGAACCCCGGGTGCTCGGCTGACTTTTTCCTAGCCCGGGCGGGTGTGAAGGGTGTGGAGGGAGGGAGGTGGGGTGGGATAGGGGGATCCTCTGCCGGCAGGAAGGAGGCAGGTGCTAGCATAGAGGCGGATCATTCTAAATGCCACCGGTAAACTCCCCACTCCGGTGGGTTGGACCGGCCTGGCAGTAGAGCAGCCCGACACGTGGGATCTCCCGGGATTTTCGGGGTCGGGACCCCCTCTCCCATCGGTTCTACTGAGCAAGGCGGGAGGACGATCGTGGAGACAAGGGCGCCTTACTCTGTTTGTAGTTTTATTTTTATCTTAGACCTGCCTTAAACTGAGTAACAATTTCTCTTCTGACTTGAGAACAAAACTTTTTAGTGAGCACGCCGGTCGCTGCTGTCCTGCGGCCACTGCCGCCGCGCTTGTCAGCCCGGGCCGAGCGACCTTCTCTGCCCGGAGCCCAGCCCCGCCACCGCGCTCCGGAGACTCCGGCCTCCCCCACCCCACCCCCGCCCCCCAACCCGGGGCTTTTCAGGGCTCGGCCTGGGCGTTTCGCCTTTGTGCTTTGTAAGAGAAAGCCTTTTCTTCCAGGGCACAACAAACTTGGGCGGAGAGCTTCCGTGTGGCCCCCCGGGCGAGGCCGCCCACGGTGGTGAGGCCATCCGAGGGGATGCCCGGTTCGTCCCCCGCTCCAGGAGCCTCTCCGAGAGCTCGCGGCCCAGGTCGACCCAAGCTGGCGAGGGCGCGCAGGAGTCCCGAAGTAGCGGGAACTAGGGCAGCCAGGAGGCAGGGGAAGAGCTCTCGCTTCCCGTTAACACTCTGCATTCTCGGGTCTTGGATGCAGCTCCAGCGGAGAGCCCATGTTCCGGCCCTGAGCCGGGTGCGCGTCGCACTGGGTGGGTGCATGGGGCCCGG
>NW_012107252.1:3845799-3881635 GCF_000951045.1 Mandrillus leucophaeus
GGTCGAAGGCTGGCAGCTCTGAGTCCCTGCCCCGCGGGCCCCGCGCGGCTGCGGACCGGGGGCCCTTGCACGTGTCGGTTCTTCCCGGACTGGCGCCTTGGTTGCCCAAAGTTAGGCGCAGATCGTTTCGTGCAGAGGTTGTTGGGACCTAGAGTATTCTATATACAAAGGCAACCGAGAGCCGGAGGGAGAGGTCAGGCCAAAGAGTAGTGGGCTTGGCTCCGCGTTGGCCCCAAGTTTATGTAGGTTTCGCCTTCACCTCTCTTCCCCCGTTTCTCCTGAAAGAGTTGATTTTTTCCCAGTCGGGACTCTTCCGACCTGAATAATGCACCCTCTCGCTAAGCCCATATCCCAGCGATCCCGCACTCTCGGACTGGCCCGGGCTGTCTCGGATTCGCACCCGTTGGCCAAGCTGGGCCTGAATCCGGGTCCAAATCTGGGACCGATACCCGGCCGTGCCTGAAGCACAGGCGTCGGCCCTAGCCCGGGAACTGTGTTGGCCTTATGTTCCCTGAGCTGTCGCATATGGTGGTAAAATTTCTGTTAGAGCGGTGTTTCCAAATACCCCCTGGGCATTTGGTGTGCGGGAATTCTCTTCAAGCGAAGTCTGTGAACTTAAAAAAAAAAAAAATTCTTCCCTGCGTTCTTAACAACCCCCCACTACTCTGCCTCATTTCCCATTGTTCTTTGCTTTTTAAGTTCCCTGTTAATTTTTTAAAAGTTTATTTATGCAAAGGAAAAATATCGTTTAATTTGTTCTATTATTTTAATTCCTGGCTTTTGGAAACGGTTCAGAGACCACAAAAATGTCACCTGTTGTAATAAGCAGAGGAGTGTTGTGTGTGCATTTTAATTGCCAGCAGAGCCATAGTTTGGTGGGCGCCCTGAGCTCGGCTCCGGGAAAGAGCCCTTTGCAGCTTTCTTTGTGGCAGTCATTTGCAAATGGGTTTGGCTCTCAGCTACGGCAGAGGCAGCGGCAGCAGTCACCGCTTCCTTCTACGCCGATCCCGGGCGCAGGTCAGGAAGCCCAGACCCTGGACCGGGATGGGCAGAGGATGGGATGGGAGATTACCTACTCTCTGAGACTTTGTCTTGGGCTTTCGGTTTTTCTGTGCGAAAGTGGCTAGTTCGCTCCGCAGAGCGCGGAGCGCTGCGCATCAGCCCAGCCTCAGACATTTTCACGTTCCAAACGCGGGCGTCTTCGTTTCATTTGTCTTGGTTCTGGCATGTTTAACCACGCAATTAGTAATCTCACTAATTATTCAGATAGCTGGCGTTTTGTAATCACTTTAAAGCAGGATCGGGAGTGTGATTTAAGAAACAAACAAACTCCCACAGATACGGAACTGAACCAAACCCATCACGTCAAGGATTTGAAATTTTTTTAACTCAATATTTGTTGGTCCCTCCGTCCAGCCTCACTGCCTGCCAGACAATTTATTTAGCTTCGTGGATTGATCCCTCCTCCTTGTTTAGTTAATTCAACAAAGACTTTTTGCAATCTGTTTGGAGTTTGTCTGATGCCGTGGAAAAGTAGCTGATGATTTATTTGGTTGCTTTTCGATTTCTGTCTTCAGCCCTTCTTTCTCCTCCTTTCAGCGGGGATGTCAGCTGTTATTACTTCCTATTGATCCCTTTGCAAAGTGAGAAGTGAACTAAAATTAATGTCAATTCCACTGCTCGGATCAATAGCTGGAGTTATTTTAATCTGGATTTGCACGAAGTGCTAAATTAAAAAAAATCAGCATAGAGTCAGAAAAGTAACAGTTACTTACTTTCCCTTTGCCCAGTTCTTCACAGTCAACCAAATGCTCCATCAAGCTGATTATCTTACAATCCATATTTTTTTAATTAAGAGGGTCAGTTAGTTTTCTTATTTTGGGTTCTGTGTTTAAACCCATGACATTTTGACATTGGGAGTGTATTAACTATAGATTTTCATAATGACTGTGGTCGGCTGAAGCCTCATCTATACAAGTTGTTAATGTGAGGAGAGGGTAAGAAAGAAAAGGGAAAAGAAAAAAGCACTCCCCCTCCCCCATGGAGACCAACACGCCCACGCAGTGGAGTAAGAGAGATGTGGCCTGGAAAAATATTGTTGATTTATTTTCAGTGTAATGAAGTTTTCAAATGAATAACCAGGGTTGAGTGATTCACCGGGTTCTGTTGGAGTGTCCGGTGCTGTCACCAGATTCCTAATTTATGAAACTCATTTAAGATAATGAGGTGATCTAGGAAGTAAAAATAGCAAGTGAATCCTGGGGCCGGGGGAGGTCGTATTGTGAGGGGGAAACATTCCTCCCTTCACACTCAGTGTGTTATGTTTGTCCTTTTCTCCAGTTTGCCTCATATAATATTGCTTGTTGATAGACAAGTAGCTATTTCTGTTGTGAAGAGCTGCTTGGAACTCTTGGAACAGCCCTAGACCCACTTTCAGAGCGTCCATGTTGTGTGACCATTAATCTGACTAGAAAACAGCCAAGAACAGGATTCCCAGACTTGTCAGGCTAACTGGCTGTCCTTGGCAGATCATTCCCTGCACTGCTATAACTTGACAGGAAAGTTATTTAAAATTTGGAAGAGAGAAAAATCCGTTAATGTGAGATACATAATCTGGTAATTTAGCAATGATGTCTATAAGGAAAGATGCCAAATGAGGAAGCAGTCTGATGGTGTCCACTCATCTTCCCAATTAATAACAGTCATTGACACGTCTGCTACAGGATGGGAGAAGGAAATACTCTCTTTGCACTGCATTAAGCCAGGAGGATTCATCTACCGTTTAACTGAGGTTTCTCTATTTGAGGGAATACCAAAGATACTCCAGGTGGGCTTTTTAAAAGGAAGGAGGTAGATTTTATTTCTGATATGACTCTCCATTTAAAGGCTGTAATTTGTAGCAGACGGTGATTTTTGGTTATGCTTTGAGTTTCATTAAGTTTCTATTTCATGTATATTTTTGATGCTAATAAGTCCTGGTATTCGTCTTTATGTTGTCCTGGCTTTTGATATATAGCCCTTCTCCCAGCCCCCACTCAAAATACACTTTGGAATGGAACCAGCGACTATGAAAATGTACAACCTAAATTTACAAGGGAAACTGAAAGAAGTCTCTCCGAACTCCAATTTGTTCCGAGGGCCTTTATTGGACATCAGCTCTGACTGGGCCAATAAGCAGAGCAAAATAAGTCAGAAATTTTGTTAACATTTTGTTCTAAATGTTAATGGCAAATCCAAGGCAGTTTACAAATCTACTTAAGAGTGAGTGCATTAGTAACTAAAATTACCGATCCGTTCTTTGCTGCCCTTAGAAGACAGACGCTTCTAGAGAGCGTATGCCAAAGGCACCCATTATGGTTTTAAATATTGTCAGAGACGCCAGGCATTTTATTGATGAAGGTTTTGTTCCTTCTCAGAAAAGAGAAATAGAAAGCCCATGTGATTAGAGAGGGGTGTGCATCAAAATAAATGTTAATGCTGTTTGTTCACATAGCACTTTTTTCTGGAAACAGTCTTAGATGATACATGAAGATGTGTGTGTGTGTGTATGTATGTGCCAATGTGTATCATTTATCCATGTGTATACTTTGTACTAATATGTACAAGTGCCTCTGGTCTGGATGAACTTGAAATTAGGGATATTTCAGTATCAGGGAGTTGTTAGGGGAGATGAAGAGAGGATGCATATGTGGGGAATCGTATACGTAGAATGTGGTCTCTGAACATCAGGCCTGCCATGAGTGGCCTGTGGATGCAGGTGGAAGCACTTTAAAACATAGACCCCCACTTAATCTACTGGATGGCTTGGCCTTCCAAAGCTCATTTGTTCAGGGAATATCGTATTTGGAGGTTTTATGATATTTTTTTCTTTGCTGGGCTCAGGCGCATTTCACCCGGAACGTGTAGGGACCAAAGTCAGCTACGCGTACATCACAGTAAGTTGTCTATTGATTTTCCTGAATGAAAATGGTCTGATGCTGCTGCCCACTGGCTCCTAAAGCCTGTGGTGTCTCTTGCCCGAGCATCTGTAAGCCAGAAGGATGGTGTTTCGATCACTTGGGGGTTTCCCTTTTTTTCCTCCCCCTGACTTTCCTCCCCCTTCTTTTTTTCTCTTTGCTGTTTCTACAGGTCTTAGAAGGGAATGATTCCCCAGTAATATTCCCTGCCCTGACCCAAGGTGCCGCTTGGCCTCCCTCCCAGGGAAGACTGCTTCTTGTGTAACGCCGGCCACAGAAAGAGACTCCGATGGACTTACACCGGGCAGCCTTCAAGATGGAGAACTCATCCTACCTTCCCAACCCTCTGGCATCCCCAGCACTGATGGTCCTGGCATCCACGGCTGAGGCCAGCCGTGATGCTTCCATCCCTTGTCAGCAGCCACGACCCTTTGGTGTACCTGTCTCAGTTGACAAGGACGTGCATATTCCTTTCACCAACGGTTCCTATACCTTTGCCTCTATGTACCATCGGCAAGGTGGGGTGCCAGGCACTTTTGCCAATCGTGATTTCCCCCCTTCTCTACTACACCTCCATCCTCAATTTGCTCCCCCAAATCTAGATTGCACCCCAATCAGTATGCTGAATCATAGTGGTGTGGGGGCTTTCCGGCCCTTTGCCTCCACCGAGGACCGGGAGAGCTATCAGTCAGCCTTTACGCCGGCCAAGCGACTTAAGAACTGCCATGACACAGAATCTCCCCACTTACGCTTCTCAGATGCAGATGGCAAGGAATATGACTTTGGGACACAGCTGCCATCTAGCTCCCCCGGTTCACTAAAGGTTGATGACACTGGGAAGAAGATTTTTGCTGTCTCTGGCCTCATTTCTGATCGGGAAGCATCATCTAGCCCAGAGGATCGGAATGACAGATGTAAGTACTTTGGTTCGAGCCCTCCCGTACCCCCAGTAAGCCCTGCCTCACTGTGATGTTCAACAGGTCGGTGGCGTTTTGCATGCTCCTAGTAGCGGGAAGGGCCAACTACTTCCCTTTCGCTAGCTGTGGAGTGCTAACCTTTGCTTGTCTCTTATCAGTGAGCACTGATAGTTCTTGAAGTGTTTTTCTGAAAGTAGCCAGAGGCAAGTTGGCCCCAGCACAGCCTTTCTCTCCGGGTCATGGTGGGCTTATTCTCTGAGGACTGGAGCGAAGAGGGGTACCACTGATGTAGTGAAGTGAATGTCATTTCATTAAGAAGTGTCGGCTCCTAGGGAATTTGGGGGGCCTAAAGAAACATGTCCACCCCTCCTCTCTTTGCTGTCCTCATTATGTTTGTCTGATCTTAGTGTTATTTTTTAGCTTTTCCATTGTATCACATCCAGCAGACTCCACGTGATTCTATTTTCACAACTCTCAGCCCTTGTCCACATCAGGCTATTTTTCAGAGAAGGACAAAGGTGTCGTCAATCACCATAAAGCATTTCAAACAGCTGTGTTTTCCTTGCGATCGCAAGGCTAGAAAGCCGACTTCTCTTGGGATTTCACAGGTTTGCTGGATGCTTATCCTGGGGCTCACTTTTAGGACTAGACACGGTTGACCTGTGGGACTGCTCCATATTTGATGTTCACAACTATTATTAATTTCTGCTTATGAAACAGTTTTTTCTCATGTTCTCCAAGTGCCTTGTTGGGCTCTGGCTACACTTACTCATAGCTGGAACTAAACCTTTATTTGGAACTTGTAGACTAGGAGTGCTGAACCCTGCAATCTTTTGCTCTAATATAATCAGAAAATAATTGTGTTTTGAAGCTTTTGGGCTGTGGGTAGACAGAGCAGTTTTCTTCAAGCCTGGTGAGAATTTATGAACTGAGGGTGTTTTTTCCACCCAACCCTTTGTTCTCAGATTTGCTTCATTTTATTTTCTTAAGAAAACTACATCTGAGGTTTGCCTTCCCCTTTTCTCTATTTTTTCATGCTCCCGTCCTCTCTATAACCACCAACACGAATACCATTTTTTCCCTCCTCTTTATGATGCCGAGGAGAGTAATAGAGACATTGCAGCTCTCTCCCCTGTCGCCACTGCTTCCTCAGGCTGTCTCCTTGAATTAGGCACTGTGTTAACTTTCCTGCGCTAAAAGGCATCTGCCTAAACCCAGCGTACCTTTTCAATAAAAGTCATCATAAAATCAACCTGCCTTGTAAATCCATCGCTCTTTGGTTTTGAAATATGTTGCAAGTGTGTCTTTTATGTCAGCGTCTGTAAGCTGGAGACCTCCCCACTTAAGGGAGAAGGCTGCTGGCTGACAGCACCACTGCTAGCGTTGTCCTCTCCCTTTGGCTTTGGCTCTCTTTCACCTTTTCACTTTCTGTTGACTTGTGTGTCTTGTGATCCTGCTTCTTGGATATACCTGCTGAACAGGTATCGGCATTGTGTTGGTCAATTTTATTTTATTTTATTTTAGTTTTTGCTTGTCCGGTGATGTGCAAGTTATCAAGGCTAGTTGTAATGTGACCTCCAGCTAAAACTGCCTTGTGTTAGGGTATAACAGGTTCTACCCCCTTTTTTTCCTCCAAATACAAGTTGAAAATTAAATCCTCTCATAACTAATATGCCTCAAAGTAACATCTGGAGATTGAGATCCCTCTCTTCTTACCTAACAGATCCAGCTTGTCTCCATTTTTCTATCTTTTTAGCCCAAACCTGTATCAGACTCCAGAGCAGGAGGAAGCTTGTTAGTCAAGTCAGAACTCATAGACGTGGATATCCATTCCTCTCTGAGTGTCAAAGCCATAACTCTTCTGTTTGCCTGGTTTGCATTGTGTGGTGGTGGCATCCCCCATGGAGATGGATCCCTCACACAGGAATACGCCTGGGTGGAGAAAAATTAAATGAGTCTGTCTCCCAAAGTGAAATGGAATTCTGACCTTGAAATTAATGAGATTCTGATCAGAAGGGTGGGGAAACTTCTTTATTTCCAATGTAGTGTTATAGAAATTGGAGTCCTTTTCTTCTTTTATTCATTTAAAATATTCTTCCCTTATAGAGTACCTTGTGTTCTCCTTTTTTTCTTGTACACAAGCATAAAACCTATAGGAGTGTCTGTGAGGGGAGGGTGTTTGTATACCCACGTTATTATCCAGAGTTGCATTTGTGACTAATCTTTAATAAGAAACAGAGGTGCAAAGTGAAAAGGAGGCTGTGCTACCCTGTGGTCACCCTGGATTTGTGCTCTTTCCTCCCTTCCTTACCTTAGGTGGTTAGCACATCCCTCACTGGGTCACACTGGATAGCATTTGTGCTTTTGATTGCGAATTTTTGGAAGGCAGGAGAAGTATTTTTCTGTAAGGAAGGGTTGAAGAGGCACTAAGACAAAGTCTGCAGCAGCTTTCTTGGCTCCTGTCATATGCCGACGTGTGTCGGAATATTTATGGTCTGCTTTATGTAAATACATATTTAAGGGCCGTTAGAAGGCCTGATTATTCCCACTAGATGCCTTTCAGGTCCTCCCTACAGAACCGTTTTGAAATAAGTAATATTTCTCAGATAATCGAGTGACAGTATACAAGACTGCTTCCAAAGGGAGAGAGAGCTTCAGGGGCAGATGGGGGCAGTGACGGGGGATGGGGATATGAAAAGACAGAGGATAAAAAGTGTTCAGATGAGCAGCGTGATAGGACACAGTGCTTTTGCCAGATTGCCCAAATTAACCATATATGGTTAATATATACACACACACATATATGTGTATGTATGTATATATATTTATTCTTAAAATTTAGAGTTAATTGCTGATTTGGTTGACTCGTTTTTCAGTTCTCTTCATGTAAATACCTTTTCATAAAATATTTTTTAAACATTTTAATTAAATGCAGCAGTCAAACTCCAAAGTAAGCATTTAGCTTTAGAGTTTTGTTGGTGGGTGGGGGTGGGGGGTGAGAATGGGGATGTGTGTCCTTTACTTAGAGCAGAAGTTTTTATGACTGAGTTTTAGGTCATTAAGAAATCAGTTGTATAATGGAAACACTGACAGTTTTTACTGTTGCAGCCACCCCCTGCTCACACACTGTATCAATATGCAGATATGTCCACTTGCGAGCCCACTGGAAAGAGAGGCCTGCAGACATGGTGTAATGCACACATGTTCTTTCTTAAATCTGGGTAGTGGTAGGCAGGATTTCTTTTGTGATTAAACACGCATTTTTGTAGACAGAAATATAGCTTTTTGGGTCAAACATCATCTTTCCTGGTAGGTGATTCTGGTTTGCTCGCCTGTCCATCCACCTGGCTTCACAGGTGATTCCTGAGGGAGGTGTTGGGCTCTACGGGAAACAAGCAGTCTTTACTCTACAGGACTGACTGACTTGCCCCGGAAAATGGGAGAAGCGTTTTGTGAGAAGCCATTCATGGAGGATGCGTAATTCCCCAGGAAGGGGACTGAGGTAACTCCTGTTTATTGTCACTCCCTGAACCAGTCCCCAAGGCTCGTTGTCCAGGTAAATAATGCTAAAATTTATGGACCAATTACAAATAGTTCACGTGTGCCTTACATATGAAGTGTCTACAGCGATGTTTCCCAGGGCCTTTAAAATAAACATTTCCTCATTAAGGAAACTTTACAACAAAAGGGAAGATAAGTATTGTCTGCTGTCTTGTGTTAGAATCTGTACATTTATTACCCCCTTAGTATTCTGACTCCTGTCGTGTGCATTTCCTGATGGTTCTCTTCAGGCTGCCCCTGTGCCCAGATTCCTGCCTGTGTGACACAGCCTTTGGCCAGCCTGCCAGCCTATCCACTCAGCCCAGATTGGAGCTGGCAAAGTATACATGCTCACCACAGGGCCGAGAGGGCCCAGAACTGCCCACGTGGAGCGGTGACTGGCCCTGCCTTCTGGCTTTACCCCAGGGATAGACACTGGGCACTGACCATAAGTGGCTTGACTTTGCCCTCTTTCCTTGCCCTTCACTGTGGTCAGGCAGAGTCACAGGGAGGCAGGAAACCTGATGGCTCACAGCAGCTCCTGGATGTTCCGCTTTGCTCTCATCTTTGATGTACTTGGGCAGCCATTCTTGGGTCCCAAAAGCCCTGAGTAGGAGATGGTATTTTGTACTCTGTGTCTTTATAAAGGCGTGTATCATTGAAGACCCTGTGTTCTAACAGTCAAATCAGCTGAGCCCATCTAGGCCAAAGGCAGCCTGGAATGGGGAGGGCTGGGGTGAGGGGGATACTTTCTAAGGGCTCTGGGAGTGGAGTGGGCAGGGACTGCACTCTGGGCTTTTAGGAGAGTTGCTCTTGCTAGGGAGAATGTTTGGGGCATGCCAGGTGGCCAGGCTGCACCTCTGGGTTGCAGCTGGGACAGATGACCACTGGGAAAGGGCCAGCAAATCGCCAGAAGAGCTGGGTCAGATGCTTCCCTCTGTCCTGACTGCCCAGACCTAGCCTGACTCTCCCTCAGCTGCTCCCGGGTTCTCCCCCACTCCCCCGGGGCAAGAACTCCTGTGATGTGTGTGGTTGTTTCTGGTTGTTCACTCCCCACACAGTCATGGAGACTCTTTTTCATGCTGCTGGGTTTAATTGTCTTGTTGGGATAAAGAAATGTTTGCACAGCTAAAGTGGAGCCGGGCTGGACGGGAGCGGTCCCTGATGGCTGCAGAGCCATCTGGCCTGGCTTGGCTTGGCTCGGCGCGCCGCTCGCCCGGCGGCTGGGCTCGCTCTAGCTGTGCTCCCGCTCTTCCCCTGCCCTCGCTCCACGCCGCGCCGCTCTGTGCGGCGGCTGCCTCCTCTTACGGCCGGAATGCCTAATCACCATGGTGAGAAAACGGACACCGCAGCCGTCCTCCCTCCTCGCCCCGCGCCCTCCCTCCCATCAATTGTCATGCAGAAGTGATCCGGGCTGCCGTTTCCTCGCGGCCGCCCGCCAGCCCCTCGCCGCTCCCGGCAGAAGGGTGGCTGGTAATTGATCGTCTGGGGGAGGGGGCGCGGAGAGGCTCGAGAACGGGCCCCGGGGAGACCAGGCCACGAAGGGGGCCCTGTTCGCTCACTTGCAAGGGACCCCCCAGCCTCCGCCACAGAGGCAGCTCGCAAGTGGTTTCAGAAATGTTGGTGATCTCGCCGTCGTTCTGCCGCACTTGGAGGCCGCGGGAGGACTCCGCGCGCCGCCTGGAGAACCGGGAGCGCCCAGCCCGCGGCCGCACACACGAGAGCCCGTCGCGCCCCCCGCCCTGCCCCGCCTCGCCCTCCACGTCCCCGCGCCCCCAAGTCGCACTAAGAACCCAGTCCCCGATCGGCTTCCTCTACGCCGTCTGAGCAGAAGAGAGTGGGGACCGGGGTGAGGGATAAGGGGGGGCGCCCACGCGACGTCGGGGTGCATGGGAGCGCGCAGGAGGCGCTAGTGGGTGCACGGGGCGTGAAGGGGACACAGCGCGGGCGTGGGGATGGCCACTGCGTGGGGAGGGTTCTGCCTGGGGGAGGAGGGATGGGAAGAGGGTGGGGGAGCAGGGCGCGTGGAGGAGGGAGGTTGGACGTGTGTACAGCGCCTGGGGACCTCGCTGGCCCCTCGGTGCCCCCAGGACTCTGAGATTTCTCCTTTCGGCTCGAAATGTTTTTCCCTTCCTGCTTTTCAAATCTGTAAAAATGTACCGGGGAATGTTTCCTAAGTCCAGGGCTCCGTGCTTCGGCGGGATTGCTGGCATTCGGGCAAGGCGAGTCGCGGTGGCCTCTGACGGTCTGAGGCTCGCAGCCAGCACAGCGGGACTTGTTAAAGTCCGGGCAATTTCTGGAACTCTTCCCACGGGAAGTTTTCCGGGGCTGCCTTCCGGTCAGCGGCCCCAGGTTGATTATTTTGTGGCCCTTTTTTGTTTGAAAACAAAAAAAAAACACACATTGTATCCAAATAACAAAAGTTGCTGTCCCTCCCCATCCCCTTTCCTCATTAGGCAGGGAAGAGGAAACTGGAAAATAGAATTATACTTTTATATTGGTTTTCTTATTTTTAACCCTTATTAACTATATCCATCTGGTTAATAAATGTTAGCACACATTGAAATGTATTCTTTGTAAATAATTGAGATTTGGAGTGACAACATATTTAATAGAGTTATATTTTTATAATAGTTTTTCTTATTTTTAACTCTTATTAACCACTTATTAACCACATCTATGTGGTTAATAAATATCAAAGCACACGTTGGGACGTGCTCTTTATAAATACTTGAGATTTGGAGTGATGGTACATTTCATTGTAAAATCCACAGTATTTTTAAACACCAAAATAGCAATATTGTTTGGACTTGCATATTTGCTCCTAAGAGTTTAACAGCATTTCCCAGCACCGTTTTATCCCGTCTTAAAGAGAGGTGAACTGCAGACTGAAGGATAATTTATTGCTATATATCAGCCAAAATGCCTTTAAAAATTTTTTTTAAGTGTCATTTAAATTGTGGCGTCTATGGTTGAACAGAATGTGTTGCTATCCACATGTAACTTCACATGTGTGCTACACGGTAGGAATTTGTAAGTATCTCTTTCTTTGCAGCAAGAAGGAGAATCTTCTGCGAAAGAACTTTCTTACTCCTTTTCCAGGAAAAGATCCTGGACTGGGACTACATGTTGGGCCTGGAGAAATCATAGGCTGTGGTATGAATCAGAACACCTGGTAGATGCTAAGTAAGCAGAAGGAATTTATCATCTTCCAGCCTTACCCAATGGATCAGACCTTTCTGTTATCTTAATCACACTACTTTAGTTTTAGTGTTTAAAAAAATTACTATTTTTTGCCAGGTACCAATCATATAAAGGGGTTTAGTGTTCATTACATATTGAATACCTTAATGGTGGTGATTATAATCTAGTTTTTACTTTTAAGTTTTCATTATCTTACCACTCTTCAGCATTGCACAGAACAGTATGTGTAGGACTGTGCTATCCCAAAGGCATAGAGGTTTGAGGAAATAAAGGAAGGACTTATTTATGCCTTGAGGTGTCATGATTACAAAGGTAGGGAGGGTGTTTTCCAAGAGTTTGCGAAATAACCTTTCTCAAATATAGACTTATTTTATTACTTGGGGTACTGTTAATACAAAATTGTTTATAACTTAACAAAAATTTAAATCTGCTTATTTCTCCCAACCCTTAGAAACGTAAGATTGGAGTCTATCCCCTCTCCAAATGTTTTCCCACAACATTACATCCCCTATCGTGGAGTTCACACATACAGATCTGCTTTTGGTGTGTATTTTAGAAAAAAGTTTCTACCTAGATCCTGGCCGAAGTTGGAAACAGTCAATGATGTGGAGGTTTTGTAGACACATGTAACCATCTGGCAATTCGGGTATGTGGCTGTCAGTTTTCTCTGTGGAATGCGTTCTGGTTGAAGACGACCTAGAAGAAATCAAAGTTGTGCTTTTGGTGGGGAGACATGGTGCTGTGTCCAGTACATTCTGTTAACAGATCTGAAGCTTTAGGAAAATCTGGAGCTATGTGAGTGAAGAAGGAACCTTTTGTACAGTCTTATGAGAAATCAAGCCCAGTAAGTTTGAGTGTGACTTACCAGGCAAGAGTCGTCTTTTTCCACCGAAATTCATTCGCAGACTAGACTTATGGCTTTACATCCATCTTAGTGCTGCAGAGACAGAAAGCTGTAGGAAAGCGGCAAGGGCCAGCCCTGGAGAGGCCTTCACTTTATTTTCAGGTATATGATTCCCATTGAGGTGCCAGCTAATCCTATATTGCTCTCATTTGACCTTGCTTCTGGGGGTTTGATTTAAAGCAAGTCAGAGTGGCCTAGCATAATAAATACCTGTTAGAGGAATAAAAGCTACATTTGCCCCTTTGAGCCTCAACTTGAAGGTGTTTCAGATCAAAGTTGGGGAGGCAGTATAACATAGTCATTATGAGTTTGGCCTCTGGAGTTAAGTCCTGACCTGTTAGCTTACTTGCTTTCTGATACCAGGCAGGTTACCTAATCTCTCTGGGCCTCAGTATTCTCACCTGCAAAATGGGAATTACACAAACCTAAAGGGTTGTTGGGAAGGACTAATGAGATTAAATACACAGATAATGCTTAGAACAGTTTCTCACACATACTAAGTGTTCGATACTTAGTTACTATTATTATTTCAAAGACAATCTGGTGGTATAACCTTGCTTGTTACAAGCACTGATATAGCCAAACACAGGGTCATTAACAACTAGCAATGTATGTAGGGTCCTTTCACATACTCATGCCTCATGGCAATGTGGAAAGAGGGAGGGAGAAAGGCTCGAAAGCCCATTTCTGTGATGGCCAGCTACTTCTCCTCCCTTCATTATTATCCATCCACCAGGATTAGCCCTGGTGTCCTCCTGACCTCTTTCTCCCTTGTTTTATTTAGAAGCAAGGTAGTAGTCGAGTTAGAGAAACTGAGTCTGGGAGTCGGGAGAGGACTTGACTAGGGTTGGATATCTAGGCAGTGGCCTGGGTTAAAAAAGCCAAATATCACGGTATTTTCTTATTCTGAGATTTTATATTACTGGATATTGTTTGAACTCAATGGGTTATTAGAATTTGTGTGTGATAGAGATTCGGACTACATGTAATGAGATTTGCTGTAATAGTATTTGACTAGTATTTGAATTCACAATCCCTGGGTTTCTCGTGTGTCCTTAGATTTTAAGTTATACAGACACTTTTACCCTCTTGCCTATGTGAGACAGATCTGTGAACCTTCCCCCATCTGTGTGTGTCACAGTCCCACAGCATGATGGATTGTTTCTGCTTGGGGGAGGCTTAGGACAGGGCTTGAAGGGGCCTTGTAGGTCAGAAGAGAAATACAGCAGCAGGACTGAGATGGGGGTGCTGCCTGGGGAGGGATTAGCAGGGGGAAGGGGAGGGCAGGGTTGGGCGGGGCATAGTGTCTGTGTGCATTCTCCTAGGAGTAAAAGAGGGCTGTCCATTACCCTGAAGGCACAGATAAACTCAGTGTTTTTCTCTTTGTAGAAAAAAAGCCCCATGGGACTTGGGAATACCAGAGAATGACTCTGCATGTCAGTGGGAGAGGTGGGGAGTAGAAGGATGGGAGTGGGGAAGACTGACCCTGTGCCTGAGGACTTCGGATTTGAGTCTGTTATTTAAATAGAGTAGCTCATGTTTGAAGAGCCTCATGCCCACACATGTTTGTAGCAGAAATAGCTGTTGGAGGCCAGTCATCTGATACCTCAGTCTCTATCAACTCCTTCATGGCTCCATTTAAAGGAAGTGTTCAACTCGCCTTTCGAAGTAAAGTGTCTCTGAAGGTCATGGAGCACCCAATTCTGCTCCCTGTCTGTCCTCAGCCTTTCCCACATATGGTCACAAAGGTGTGTGCTAGGTAGGAAGGGAAATGCTGAATGTTCTTAATTTTTGGTTCTTAAAAAAGGGGAAAGTCTGGGATTTAGGTCCAAATGCCAAAATCATGGTTCAGAAGGAATTCTAGAAAAGGAGCGGAGCCTGAGAGGTAGCTGGAGCGGTAAGGGCAGTGGTGCATGCTCGGCTGAGGAATCAGCAGGACTGCAGTTAGGGCCTAGGCTTCAGCTTCCTTCCTGAGCAGTAAAATTAAAAAAAAAAATCCTTAGAACAACAAAAGTCTGGACGCATGGGCTTCCTTCCTGACAGGCCAACCTGGTGGGGCTTCATTCAGACCGAGCAGCAGTCAAGGCTGATTTACGGGGAAAAGAACCCAGACATGGGTTTAACCCTTTCCTAACCACAGCAAGGCTTCACTGCAAATGCTGCCTCCTTCTTCCAACTTACCATCATGGTGTGGGGAGATCTTTATTGTCATTTCTTCTTTATTTAAAGAGAGTACCTGCTGCTAAAGTGCCTACTGTCCTCTTCATGAGAAAGCTGACCCTGTGAGAAGCTGAGTGACTTGTGAGAAACCAAGTCTGTGGCTCATGGCCAGAATAGCTCTCAGGCTCTTGATGACACTATATTGACTCTGTAGTATTGAATCCATCTTTGATCCCATAAGAAGTGCCTACTGGAGTTTGTATTGGGGTGTCGCTGTGAGCCCCAGTTTTACCTCCTTAAGATACTGGTCCCACAGAAGGAATAGTACTGCTTCATCTTAGCTATTTGTTGGTGGCAGTGGATAAAACTGTGGCAGAGTATGTGAGACATGACTCAGTTGCCGTCTCATTGGTCAAATATGATGCAGTCATTAGTTCGTTGAATCATTCAGCTGTATTTACTGCATGCCTACATTGTTCCAGGCACCATGCTGGGTACTGGGAATAGACTGATGCGCAAGACAGATTATAGTCCCTGCCTTACTGGACTTCAAAGTTTAGTTAGCAATTGCAGGATGCTGCGAAAACTGCATCATAGGGTAAATATAACATGCCATGAGACTTAGATGTTGGAGCATCTAATCTTGTGTAAGAGTCAGGGATAGCTTTCTGGAGCAAGTGACCTTTAAGCTGATAACTGAAAATCAAGAAGGAGTTGTTTATTCAAAGGAGCTAGGAGTAGCAGTTTGCTTTTTTGGACAAACTATAGTATCTGAGAGTGGAAGAAAGAACTCCAGAACTGCCAAGGATTGGTCACAGTGAAGTGAGAATAGAATTGTTCCCTGCCAGGACCTGAGACCTGACCTTGGATGTCTATAGCGCTTCATCCCATAACCAGGAATTCTTGAGAATGTCCATTCGGTGCTTATGTGGCTCTGAGGCTCATCATCATCTAGGGTCCCGCTTTTAAAGTAACTTTCTAAAGATATGTCACTAGAAAAATGCTTTCTGATGACATATGCTATCTTAACCACCAGAGGACCCGTGAGCACCCAGAACGATGCTTGGCACAGAGTAGATACTCAGGAAATACTTGCTGAGTGAAGGAGGGCCGTTGCCCTGCTGATGTTTAGTGAGGTAGATTAAGGGCCCTCATCCTTTTACTAAAGTTCAGGCTTAGCTGTATCCTTTGCCCTACCCGGAAACGTGACAGGTCTCAGGGCCTAGAGTACTCGCTTGGCCGTTAAACTGAGCCACATAGCACCCGGGATTCTTGGCAGAGTTTCTTGGCAAAGTTTCCTCTGGGAAGTGCATTGCTCAGGCTTGACTTTCACAAGGGAGGTTAGGCATGTAGTGCCAAGAGTATTGAGGAAGGGAAAAAAGAAGGCGAAGCAAACCGTTGTTCCAGCCTGGCACACGTCGGCATGCTAAAAACAGTTCCTTCTAGCCGGGGCCTCTGGACTCCACCATCCCCACTGTGGTTTTCCTTCCCTGGCCTCTTATCTTCATCATCGCTGTACATCCACGAACATTTCCTGAGCTCCTGTGTGTAGAGCGTTGTGCTCGGTGCTGTTTGCAGGGGAATCAAAGAAGTAGGAGATAATACTTCCTCTTCTTGACGGCCTTATGGTTAAGGTGAGTAGCTAAACTGTATATATGAAAAAGAAATGATAGTGTAAAATGACAGGAAGGGCACTAGGATTTCAAGAGAGAGTCATCCCTGAGGCTGGCTTTCCTAAAATGTGATCTAAGGACTGTCTGCTTCAGATCACTTGTGGTGGTGGTAATAGAGGATGGGGACAGGGATGGGGGTGGGGTGAAGAATGTTATTTATAATGCACATTCCCAGGGCCCACACTACACTTCGTATTCACAATCATAAGGAATGCAGCTTAGAAACTGTATATTTAGCAAGCAGCCATCCCAGGTGAATCTTGTGCTCCTTAAGGTTTAGGAATCACTCTTCTAGGGTGAAAGTCTCAGGGGAAGGTTTCGCCGAGGTGTTTGGCCTTGCAGAAAGGGGAGTGAGGACTTGGGGGGTGAAGAAAGGAAGAGGATGGAAGCCCACTGAGGAGTCTGGGCAGGCAGGGGAAGGGTGAAGACCCAGGGATCTGCTCACAAACAGTACCTTTCTCATCCAGTCTCCTGTCTCGGGGAGGATCTGTCCACCTGTCCCAGCTCCCCCTCTGCCACTGCTCCTCCTCGGATTGCCTCCCTCTGCCTCTCTTATTGCTGATCAACTGACTGTATGTACCCAGGCCTCCCCTTCTTGGTGCAATATTATAATGATGAGGTAGCCCAGCGGAGGGGCTGGAGGTGCTTAGCCAGATGCGAAGGAGGCCACTGTGCGCTGCGGTGCTCCTTGGGCTCCAGCCAGCTTATCTTCTCACTGCTGTTGTTCTGCCGAGAAGGGGCTGGAGAGGGTTTGGTGTGTGTGTTTTGCCAGCCTCCTCTCTCCTGTTCCGCAGCCCTTGAGCTTTCAAATGCTCATTTGTAAAGAAATAAAAGTTGGAGCGTTAGAGGAATCTCTCAGTGGCAGAATTAGTCACCAACACCTGCGGATTGGCTTTCTGCTTTAAGCTTTAACCCTTCCAGGGGCAGCTGCCACCAGGTAGAAGATTCAGTGAGCCGTGACTAGGGGCTTGCTCTGAGAGGTTCAGGGGGCTTTGGGTACCTGCGCAGGAGGGGATGCTCTCGTCAACCTTGCTTCTGGAGTTGGGGATGGCATTTTTCCCCCCAACATAATTCCCCCTTTAAAAACACTCATCACGTTAAATTGTAACTATTTGCTTACTTATGCCTCTCCCATGGGTGCATGTCTGTCTCCTTATGTGACTCCATCTAGCGTGTCCCCTCATGTAGTGCCCGACTTGATAAATATTTGTTGTTGAAGTGAATGAACCCAGGATCACTGTTCTTCTGTTGAGTTTGCAGAGTTGCCAGTTGGCTGTACGCACTTGGACATAGTCTGAAGGGCCACACAGGATCCACCATAACACTGGGCACCTCCTGGCACGTTTACAAGTGGGAGGTGATGACTAGAAATAGAGGAACGGTTCAGTGATAGGGCAAGAGCACAGTCAGAAGCTCCGGGCCTGTCATTTACTAGCCGTGTGACACTGGGTAAGTCTCTGTTTCTCTGAGCTCCAGCTCCTCATATGTAAAATGGGAGATGGCAGATAATCCCTCCCCTACCCTACAGGGTTGCTGAGTAAGTAAATAATCCAGATGTGTTTTGTAATCTAAAAGTAACCGTATAGATGCCATACCCTCACATACACATAGGTACTTGCAATATGTCTGTCTACGTCTGTCTGAAGAGCAAAATGGTCTTCCGGGGGCTAAAATAGTTTATGAAATGCCTGAGTGTTCAACCTAGAGGGAGCCCTCTGACATGCCATTCCCTCCTTGAAGTTGAGCTACAGAGGACAGTCTGCATTCCCTGAGACCGGCTGCAGCACTATTTTTCTAGGTGTTTGGGGGCAGAAGTTACCCAATTCTTGTAGACTTTTTATGAATGTAAGTTGGCAGGCCATTTTCTATACAGATCTGTGACATCTCAGCTGAAATTTTGTCTGCTGAATTCCCACTGAAAGAAGTTTACCCTTTGCCTTCTTCTCAGCAAAGCTCAGAGCATCTTTATTTTTCCGTTTCCAGGGCCAGTGACTCTACTCCTATTTTGTGGAGGGAGATGTTTTGGCTCAGAGGCACAGTGCTTTGGCCTGAGGAATGATAGGCAGAATCAAGACGAAGAGGGCTTTCTGCCCTAGAGACCTTTCCTAGGCTGCAAGAATAGCCATGCTCTGTCGGCCAGTATGACAAGATGAAGAGGTCCCTGTCAGATTTGGAAGGGCTTGCCCCTTGGGCGAGATCTTTAGAAGTTAAAGCTGGGCCAGGAGGATTGGAAAGAGCAAGAATTTGAAAAAGGCTTTACTAGGCCGGGTGTAGTGGCTCACTCCTGTAATCCCAGCACTTTGGGAGGCCAACGCAGGCGGATCACCTGAGGTCAGAAGTTCAAGACCAGCCTGGGCAACGTGGCAAAACCCCATCACTACTAAAAAATACAAAAATTAGTTGGGCATGGTGGCACATGCCTGTAATCCCAGCTACCTGGGAGGCTAAGGCTGGAGAATTGCTTGAACTGGAGAGACAGAGGTTGCAGTGAGCCAAGATTGTGCCACTGCACTCGAGCCTGGGTAACACAGCAAGACTCTGTCTCAAAAAAAAAAAAAAAAGGAAAAGAAAGAAAGAAAGAAAAAGACTTTACTTGTGCGGTAAACTTCATTGTGTGATTATTTAATAGACCATTAACAAGCAGATTCATTAACAAGATCTTAATTAACAAGTTCCAGGGTTATTCCTCCAAGTTCCCAGGGGTCCTGTTCTCCTCCCATTTAGTCCCAGAGACTTCCTATCCTCCTTAAACTAACCAAGCCAGATGCATTTAAATTCAGTCTTTTTATTGCAAGTGAAATGACTGCAGGCAAAGAGAAGAACATAGTATCACTCCTAATAATAATAGCTGACACTTCGAGCACTTTCTATGTGTCAGGCACTATTCTGAATGCTTTACAGGTAATAATTTATTTAATCCTCATAAAA
The DNA here is from genome assembly GCF_000951045.1 of Mandrillus leucophaeus. Classification (NCBI taxonomy): domain Eukaryota; kingdom Metazoa; phylum Chordata; class Mammalia; order Primates; family Cercopithecidae; genus Mandrillus; species Mandrillus leucophaeus. The sequence continues at coordinate 3,865,082 of NW_012107252.1, forward strand.
TCCCTATGAGATAGGTGTTGTTTGTCTCCATTTTACAGATGAGGAAACTGATGCACAGTGTTTAAGCAATATGCCCATTGTCACACAAGCAAGTGTGAGAGAAGAGGTTCAGATCCCAGGCAGTCTAACTCCAGAGTCAATGAGAAGGAAGGACACTCCAGGAGAGGGAGACCTATGGGTCAGATTCACGAGGTAACAAGAATAATACTTGTATTTGTTCACTGTGTGCCAGACACTGTTCTGAGCACTTCATATATGTATGTCAGGCTGTATCCATACTTGAAAAATTGATAGGAGCCTTTTGCAGTGTGGCAGCCCTTAGGCACAATTTATTTTGGCCCATTCACAAGCCCTTTTCACCCTCCCTGCACTGTGAGTTCCTTGAGGTAGGAGCTGTGTCCTATTCTAAGATCTCTGTTCCCAGTCCCCAGTTCATTGCCTGGAACTTACTAGTTATGATCTAAGAAAAAAAATTTGTCAAAGGTACCCTTTGGTGGGATGGAGGAAGATGATTTAGTATCTGCTAACGCCCAATGCGCTTTACAGACATAGTAGTTTAAGAAGAGCTAAATCTGTGAGACGAGACAGATGCACCTACTCTTTCTGTGCCTCCATTTCCTCAGGGTAAAGTGGGATGAACACTAGTATCAATCTCTTAGGGGTGTTATAAGGATTAAATGAGTTAATAGAAAATACAAATAAAATCCTAGGAACAGTGCCTGGCACAAAGTACGCCTTCAATAAATGTTAGGTATAATTAATATAAGGGTTTGGGCACAGATTTGAGGTCTCTTAAACTGGGTTCCTCCACCTCTTACCTCTACTCCTAACTGCATTATGGGGACAGTGACTTCAGCAAGCCCTGAACTCTCACAAGTTTGTGCAGTTTATGACAAGTCTTCCTACGGCTGAAAAATCTTCCAGTTGATATTCAGGAGTTGATATCTATAATATTGTCTTTCCTTCTTGGTTTCAGTTATATGGGGGCTGGAGCAAGGATGAGTTTAGCACTCACCCAATGACCCCCTTTTTAAAATACCCGAAAAGGCACAGAGTGGAAATAACTAGAATTCTACACTAAACTCCCATCCGAGGAAGGTCAGTAAGCCAGAAGGACTTTTTCTGGGTTTAGTAAAGGGCTTGATGAATCCTGTTCTATGCCTCTGCCTGGTCAGCCAACTCAGATAGCAAGTCTGTGGACCATTTACTCTTTACCAGCTATTTTGAGGAGAGGATGAGGAAGTGATAGAATGCCTAGAATCACTGGGAAATTTGAGCTGGGAAGGAACCATTGCAGGCTGCTTTATTTTACCAGTTTTCTAATTACTTACATAATGCTTAAGACTGTGTTTTCCCCTTTAAGGGGAAAAAATGGCTTTGGCTCTATTTAGAGCTCATCACATTTGTACATTCTACAAATACTCTTCTCCTAAATCTCAACTTGAAGACTTCCAAGCACTGTTCTCACAGCTGGCTGCTTTCGCTCCCACTCCACTATCCCGCCCCGCCCCATCATCTTTAGTTAACGATGGATGCTCATAAACCCCCAAACTGGCCTCCCTCTTTTCCGACTTCGCATCCTTGTGTTCTTTCTAAGGAGCTCGGCCATAATATCACTTTTCTTTAGCTGCATTCTAACTTCTAAGAGGCTTAATAGGCAAGGAGATTGTGGGGTCTTTGACTTCCTCTGAGCCTTAGCCCTAAGTGGTTTATTCTATTAAGCTGATTCCTGGTGGTGGATAGAGCTTTGCTGGATAAGAAGTTGGGGTGGGGGAAAGTTGCAGTTGGAGGAATTGGATACTTTCACTCCCCCTTCCACTGTGCCCCACCCTTCAACCCACTCCTGCCCCGATTGTGTTTTTAGAGCTTTAGAATGAAGGAAGTGGTGATGAAATTAAGTAAAGAACTCTTAGAGGACTTAAGAGGTTGACATTTTCCCCAAAACTGTCTTTTGCCTCCTCACCTCTTCCCTCTCTGCACTTTCATTCCTACTCTTCAGTCTGCCACTTGTGGATTTTTTTTTTCTTTCCTTCCACCTCTACTTTTGCCTCCACTCCAACACTAGCTTAAATAAAAAAGCTGGGGGGAATAAGGAATACCAATTTTGAGCTATCGTTTTAAAGAAAGGAATCCTATCCAGGTGTGGAATGTAGAAAAAAAATAACAGATAAGATTTTAACAAAGGAAACAATGCAAATTCTTCCAGATGTTTTCTCCTAGCATTACACCAAGTTGAATATATTGACCCAGATTAAGGATTTTCAGGTGTCCCTATTAACATTCTCTCTTGGTTCAGGAGGGCCAGCAGGCTGGGAGAGCAGAGGAAGTGTCTGTACTTTATTCAGTCATGCTGAGCGGCAGAGAAACTGTAAGGGACATTTGTGAGCAGGAAGAATGATGTTAGAGAAGTGAGGAGGGGAGTCAAGAGTTTAAGTGTAGAAAAAAGTACAGGACAACCTTCACAGGGAAGGTGGGAAGAAAACCAAAAGTAGCCAGAGAGCTCAAAAGAAGGAGGGAAAACGTGAGATGGAGGTCGGAAGATGGAAAATGTGAAGCATTTCAAGGAATTGTGAGTAATTTGTTTGATGGCATACAATTGTTGATGAAGGAGTGGGGAAACAGGGCCTGGATGTGTGGTTGGTAGGCTTATAAGGCAGCAGAGGCTCTTTGGAGAGCCTTTCAGCAATGTCTGTCTACAAAAAATTTAAATACAAATATCCTTTGATGGGATTCGACTTAAGAATTTATCCTGCCGGGCGCGGTGGCTCAAGCCTGTAATCCCAGCACTTTGGGAGGCCAAGACGGGCGGATCACGAGGTCAGGAGATGGAGACCATCCTGGCTAACCCGGTGAAACCCCGTCTCTACTAAAAAAATACAGAAAAAACTAGCCGGGCGAGGTGGCGGGCGCCTGTAGTCCCAGTTACTCGGGAGGCTGAGGCAGGAGAATGGCGTGAACCCGGGAGGCGGAGCTTGCAGTGAGCCGAGATCCGGCCACTGCACTCCAGCCTGGGTGACAGAGCGAGACTCCGTCTCAAAAAAAAAAAAAAAAAAAAAAAAAAAAAAGATGTATGTTCTTTATAATATTGTTTGTAATGTGGGAAAAAAACAAACAATCTAAATGTACACTGATAGGGAATTGGTAAAATAAATAATGATATATCTATATTATAGAATACTACATAGTGGTTAAAAAAATGAGTTAGAGCCGTAAGTGCTTATTTGTAAAACAAGGTACAGAGAAAAAACAACCTCTTTGTATCGAAAAAAACATACATTCATGTCTATCTTTGTATATGTATATAAAACATCGGAGGGATACATACGGAACTGTTCATGCTAGTTTCCCCTGGGAAGTATGACTAGGTAGGAAGAAGCGAGTAATACTTTTTCTTGTATGCTCTTCTGCAGTATTTGAATAGTTAACATGTGATGTATTATTTATGTAATTAAATTTAGTTTATGATTTTAAAAAGTTAATTTGGAGACACTGAAACAAAAAAGGATATTAGGAAAAAAACTAAGGAAATCTAAATATAGTTAATAATGTATCAATATTGGTTCATTAGTTGTGATAAATCTACCATATTACTAATATATTAGTAATAGGGACAACTGGATGAAGAGTATATGGAAACCCTCTTCTACTATGTTTGCAATTTTTCCATAAATCTAGAAACTATTCCAAAATAAAAGTTTATTTTTATTTATGTTTTTATTTTTTGAGACTGAGTCTCGCTTTGTCACCCAGGCTGGAGTGCAATGGCACCGTCTCGGCTCTCTGCAACCTCTGCCTCCGGGTTCAAGCAATTATCTGCCTCAGCCTCCCGAGTAGCTGGGATTATAGGCACCTGCCACCACGCCCAGCTAATTTTTTTGTATTTTTAGTAGAGATGGGGTTTCACCATCTTGGCCAGGCTGGTCTTGAACTCCTGACCTCGTGATCCACCCACCTCGGCCTCCCAAAGTGCTAGAATTACAGGCGTGAGCCACCGTGCCCGGCTGCCAAACGTTTATTTTTAAAAGATGATTCCGAAGACTATATTATGGGACAGACTCATAACCTAGCATTTATGACTGAATCTTGGCGAGGTGAATTGATAAAATTGAATAATTCCTCTTGTTCTATAATTACTACTTGGTTCTGTTTCTTCTAAGTGGTCAAGTGGATAGGATTATAGTCACAATTGCTGGAAAAGTGTCTGATTTGTGTATGTGTTTACAAAATCAGTTTTCTTTTCTGAATTTGTTTTTTCTTCTTAGTTTGTAAAAAGGTTAACCGATGATTATTTTAGTTTTACCGTCCAAAAAGCACAGACTGGTCTAGGAGCTATATAGTGAAGGTAGTTTAAAAATGAAATAAGACAGCTGTGTTTCCCCATGTTAAATAATACCCTGTGTTTTCCCATGTTAAAGCACTTTGAATTTTTTTTATTGTGATAAAGTATGTGTTGGGGTGGGGAACAGGATCCTACTACTCTGTAGAGGCATTTTAAAACAACAATCAACTAAAAGTTCATCTGCTTTTGTTTATTTGTTTTATTTATTTTTTGAGATGGATTCTCGCTCTGTTGCCCAGGCTGGAGTGCAATGGCGTGATCTCGGCTCACTGCAAGCTCCACCCCCCAGGTTCAAGTGATTCTTGTGTCCCAGCCTCCTGAGTATCAGGGATTACAGGTGCCCACCACCATGCCCGGCTAATTTTTGTATTTTTAGTAGAGACAGGGTTTCACCATGTTGGTCAGGCTCTTTCGAATTCCTGACCTCAAATGATCCACCTGCTTGGCCTCCCAAAGTGCTGGGATTACAGACGTGAACCACCATGCCCAGCCTGTTTGTTTGTTTAGAAGCAGGGTCTTGCTATGTTGCCCAGGCTGGAGTGCAGTGGCTCTTACAGGTGTGATTATAGTGCACTACAACCTCAAACCCCTGGGCTCAAGTGATCTTCCTGCATTAGCCTCAGCAGTAGCTGGGACTACAGGTGTGTACCACCACAAAAGGCTCTGGGTCTGCTTTTTAATATCATCATGTGCTGGCAATTTTAAACAATGTCAGCTGGAAAATATTTCTCCCCACAAAAATACTTTGTTGGTAAAAGTTTGAAAAAAATGCTGTGGTTACTCTTGAGTTTTGATATGTATGTAAGTTTCAAATTCGCTTTTTTTTTTGAGTCTTGCTCTGTTGCTCAGTCTTAATTTTGAGTCTCGCTCTGTTGCCCAGGCGTTGTACTGAGGAGTGCAATGATGCGATCTCAGCTCACTACAACCTCCGCCTCCGGGGTTCAAGTGATTCTCCTGCCTCAGCCTCCCAAGTAGCTGGGACTACAGGTGTGCATCACTACACCTGGCTAATTTTTGTATTTTTTGTAGAGATGGGGTTTCACCATGCTGGTCTCGAACTCTTGACCTCAAGTAATCCACCTGCCTCAGCCTCCCAAAGTGCTGGGATTACAGGTGTGAGCCACCATGCCCGGTCAAATTAGCACTTTTTAATTATTTGTCCTTTAATGAACATTGTCATCTATAACGGAGAATTTGGAGAACTTCCAGTTGTACTGTGGGCCCCTGACATCTGCAAATTCAGCTTGATTTGGGAATAAGTATGTAACAGTTCAGAATCAGTTGAACTTCCATAGGACACAGTTTGTGTCTCCAACTCCCATGACACAGCATATTCCTTCCTGCATTTATGCAGTATATTCAAAATAGACAATGACAGCACATGAACTGTAAAAGATAAAGACACGACAATTGGAGGTTTTTCAATCTGCAGTTCTTTGTGACCACTTGGAGTTCTTACATGTTTTTAAGTTTTAAAACAGTGAAATAAACTATGAACTGCAGGGTGTAATATTTTTGTTTGATGTGTGCAAATTTTAGTTTGCCTAGTAAATAGTTTGCTAAATTTGAACATCTTTAAAAATAAAACATAATGGCCAGGTGTGGTGGCTCATACCTGTAATCCCAGCACTTTGGGAGGCTGAGGCCGCCTGAGGCCAGGAGTTCAAGACCAGCCTGGCCAGCATGGTGAAACCTCATCTCTACTAAAAATACAAAAATTAGCTGGTGCAGTGGTGCCTGTCTGTAGTCCCAGCTACTCCGGAAGCTGAGGCACAAGAATTGTTTGAGCCCGGGAGGCAGAGATTGCAGTGAGCCGAGATTGTGCCACTATACTCCAGCCTGGGTGACAGAGCAAGACTCTGTCTCAAAAAATAAAATAAAATAAAATGTATTTTTTAAATCATTAACTGCTTATGTTAAAATGAAATAATCAAGAAAATTATTATGGCTGATTATTACATGATTAGTTATTTGTCATTTAAAAAATGACCTGCTGTGTCAAATATGTTCCGTATGCCCTTGGAATAATGTTTGAATTGAAATATGAAATGATGAGCCGGGCACAACTATGTAAGGGTTTGGGAATAGGGGGTCTTGAAATGTTTGAGGAGCAGAGAGAAGGCCTGAGGGCTGGACAGAATGAATTTGGGAGAATATGGTAGGAGATGAGATGGAGAGGAGCCAGACCTCTGTAAATCTTTTAGGCCATGGAGAGTTGGATTTTATTTTGGGTTCATCAGGAAGCCACAGAGTGTTTTAAATATAAATCACCATGTTGTGATTTATCACTTTAAAAGATTACTTTGGGCTGGGCGTGGTGGCTTATGCCTGTAATCCCAGCACTTTGGGAGGCTGAGGTGGGCGGATCATGAAGTCAGGAGATCAAGACCATCCTGGCTAACTCGGTGAAACTCCGTCTCTACTAAAAAAAAAAAAAAAAAAAAAATTAGCCAGGCGTGGTGGCGGGCGCCTGTAGTCCCAGCTACTGGGGAGGCTGAGGCAGAATGGCATGGACCCAGGAAGCGGAGCTTGCAGTGAGCAGAGATCATGCCACTGCACTCCAGTCTGGGTGACAGAGCGAGACTTCGTCTTAAAAAAAAAAAAAAAAAAATTACTTTGGCTACTGCATGACTAACAGATTGATGTAGGAAAAGTGTAACAGAAGACTTGTGAAAAGGCCATCACACAGGAGTTTGAAACCACCTGGGCAACACAGCAAGACCCCATTTCTAAAAAAAAAAAAATTAAAAATTAGCTGGATGTGGTAGCACACACCTATAGTCCCAGCTACTCAAGAGGCTGAGTGGGAGGATCACTTGAGCCTAGTAGTTCAAGGCTGCAGTGAGCTATGATTGCACCATTGCACTCTAGCTTGGGCAACACAGCAAGATCCTGTCTCTTAAAAAAAAAAAAAAAAAAAAGACAAGGAAGGAATAATGTCTTATAGTTTTTGAAATATCTACAGTACTTTTCCCATAGTAGGTACTCAATAAATGCCAAATAAATAAATTTATAAAACGTGAAGTGACTAAAAAAACACCAAAAAATGTGCGACGGAGTGTGACATGCTGAGCAACATGGTGCTAGTCCAAGAACGTTGACTTTGGAGTGCAACAAATTGGGCTTTAATTGCATTTCTGGTACTTCTTAGCTATGTTGCTTTGGGGCAAGTAATTTAAACTCTCAGAGCCTTGGGGCTTCCATGGCTGCACAATGGGAATAAGATGACTCACTGTTTTGTTTTAATGAACAAATTAAATGAGATAATGTATTTATAACATGGTGCCTGATTTATGGTAGCCAATCAGTAAATAGTGACTATTACAGTTAGCAGGACATGAGGATACCTTGAGATTGTGGTCAGTGCAACTTCAGTGTGATTACAGTCATGGGGAACATGGCACCAGAGTTCCTTAGAATAAAGAGGAACACTTGGGACCTTTGCATGATGGAGACTCTGTCTTCTGAATCTGAACTTGTGCTGGCCTCTGAATAACTGGATTTTCAAGTCTAAAGAGAAAAAAAGGCTGGGCACTGTGGCTCATGCCTGTAATCCCAACACTTTGGGAGGCTGAGGTGGACGGATCACTTGAGGTCAGGAGTTTGAGACCAGCCTGGCCAACATGGTGAAACCCCATCTCTACTAAAAATACAAAAATTAGCCGGGTGTGGTGGCAGGCGCCTGAAATCCCAGCTACTCAGGAGGCTGAATCACTTGAACCAGAGGTTGCAGTGAGCCAAGATCGTGCCATTGCACTCTATCCTGGGTGACAGAGTGAGACTCCATCTCAAAAAAAAAAAAAAAAGAAAAAAGAAAAGAAAAGAGAGGAAAAAAAAAGAAGCCGCCTTTGGATAGGTTAGGGTTAGAATCTTCTCTGTCTGCTCAGTTCTTCCCTCTGATTTTAGGAGGAGTCAAATCTCTCCTTCCATTTCCAAGTTTAACAGAACCATCCTAAGGTATATGCCTCCTTGACACACAAAGTCCCTGAAGCAAGTTTCCACTTTTTTCTGCAAAAGCTCCCTGGAGCACAGGGAGCTCTTGTCTTGTACCTAGTTAAATGCCTCGATTAAGGATGTAATCATAGTTGTTTGGCTCTGTAAATCATTTGACCCTCACCTAAAGCAGCCCGGGCCTGTGGGGGGCCCAGCAATGACCATTCTGAATCTGTGAGGACAGAGTGGAGCTGGAGACTGCTTTTACCCGTAGTGGAAAGACAGCCACTTTTTGGGGGGTAATATATTTTTCTTTTTCCCTAGGTTTTCTTGTGGAGATCGTGTGTGTGCGCGCATACACACATGTGTGAGCAAAAGAGACAGAAGAAAAAGAAAGAGGAAAAGGCCCAACAGTGTACAGAAACTGCTAGCACAGAGGCCGGGGAGGGACTTGCAGGGAAAGGCAAGGAAGTGATTTTGCCCGGTTTAAATCCCACTTGAACCGTGTGGTTTCTGAGTCCTGAACCTTTTGAGGTTCAAGTTGAGTGCACTCTTGACAAAACGTGATTTTCTGGTTCACATCAAAAAGGCTTTAAAAGACTTCGAAGTCTTTTCCTTAGGACATCAAACAGTCCTCAACAAAGCAGGGTGCTGATGAGATGCGTGCAAATGAACAGATTAAATTCTCCCCTGAGGATTAGATTCTCCTTAAGAAGCATGTGAAGTTGGAAACTTGGGAGATGGGGCTATGCCAAAACACTCACACTCTTGGGACCCGAGAGCGACTCTCGCCTGTTTACCCCCGACACCTCCCTGGGCCTGGAGGCTGACCTTATTTGCTATGAGGTTCACATAGAAGTGCCCAGGGAATTAGAAACTGAAAACAAACTCTTCAGGATTCTCTATCTTGCATAAGGCAACACTTATGTCCCCCAGTAAAAGGTGTAAATTAACTTAGAAAAGATAGGTCATTCCTTTGAAAAACTGACAGTTGTTTGGGTGGCTTAGAGCACAATTTTGCTTTTTGCTTATTGAACCAGCCTCAATCTTCAGAGAAGTCAGGATTGAGAAGACTACTACTGCCTTATGGCAAATGGAATAGCACACTTTGGGAGTGGTACAGCAAACCAACCAATGCGGTAGACTTTCTGTTTCCAAGTGAGCGGCTAAAGCTAAAGTCGACTGCATAGACACAGCTGTGGGTGGGCCAACTGCATATAAGCACAGTTTCTGAGCCAAGCCGCTAAAATATTAATAATTAGCTTTAAGGAGGAGCAACTCTGATTGAGGCCACTCTCCTGTTAGAAACCATAATTAGCAATTAAAATATATTCTAAAAACTGTTCCAACCAGCAGCTTTTAAATAAATAATTGTCACTGCTGATTGAACCTGTTTTATTTCCCTGTGTTTCTTCTTATCTTCCCCCACCCCCCGACCCCCGCATAACTTACAACCCTGTAAATGCTCAGTAGCTGTTAATATGATTCTGTCAATACGTTTACCATGGTGACTTGGGCTGTATTTGGCGAGCATTTGAAGAAATCAGTCACTGGTTGGAGGGAGGAAAGACAAGCTGTCGATATCCAGGGAGAAATGCTAATAACCCTGGTGACAAATCATCCTCTGGATTCTCCAAGGGTTAAGGAAAAGCACCTCTTAGACCTGGGAGCTCAGGGGTAAGGGATGGTGACTTGTTAGGAAGTGCAGACAGTAGCTGTCATGATCTGCAATGTCCTTTTCATTGTCTTACTTTCAACCTCTCAAAACCACAGATGAGTTCTGGAGGCAGACAGGCCTAGATTTGAATCCTGATTCAATCTGCTGTGTAACTGTGTGACCTTGCAACCACTGAACCTTCATTTTCTCATCTGTAGATTAAAGATTGTAATACCTGGCCTCATGAGGGGTTGGGAAAGGCCTTACAAAGACACTAGTTAGTGTTTCTCAGACTCTTCTGGGAAAATATACATATGGAAGAAAACTTACTTCTGCCCTCCTGCATCGCAATAGTGTATAGAAAGGATCAACTATTTGGAAGTCTTGTTTTTAGCTTCAATTTTGGTAAATTTTGTACTTTAGTTTGTTTTTTTGTTTTTGAGACAGCATTTTGCTCAGTCACCCAGGCTGGAGGGCAATGTTGTGATTGTGGCTCGCTGCGGCCTCAGTCTCTTGGGCTCAAGTGATCCTCACACCTCAGCCTCCCAAGTAGCTGGGACTACAGGCACATACCCCTACACCCGGCTAGTTAAAAAAATTTTTTTTTGTAGAGATGGAGTCTCACAATGTTGCCCATGCTAGTCTCAAAACTCCTGGGCTCAAGTGATCCTCCCACCTTGACCTCCCAAAGTGCTGGGATTACAGGAATAAGCCTCTGCGTCCAGTCTGTATTTCAGTTTTACTTTGTCAAAGTAATGTTTTAATATGCCTGTCATTATGTAAAATTGGTATGCTGATATCATTCATTAATTCAAGTACTTATTGAATACCTACTATGTGCCAGGCAATTTTAGGCCCTCCGGATACAGTAATGAATAATACAGGTAAAGTCTAGGCTCCCATTGAGCTTACAGCTACATCAGCCAGGGAACCTAGTACTGGATGTTTCTTAGGTGGCCTGTGACCCATTTAAGGAGACAAAAACCTTATACCAGAGAATCCTATGGAGAACCTCCCGCTGGCTATCTGCCATGATTTTTAGTAGAGAAAGAGAATAAAACACACAGACAAAAATCATTAGTATTTTGGTATATATCATTCCAGCTTCCTTTTAATGAGTAGATAGACACGTAGATCAGTGTGTTTTGGTATAAGTAGGGGCATACCAAATGCTGGTTTGTTACTTTCTTTTTCACTTACTCATTTACTACAGTTACTACTCTAGGTCAACATAAATCTCCATCACCATCACTACTCTTAAAAGCTTAGTATTCCATTGCACGGATGCATTACATTTTATTTAACCAATCTCTGGTTATCTAATTAGGATGTTTCCAGCTTTCCAATATTAGAAACAACACTGCAGAGAACATCTTTGTGAATTTACCTTTGTCAAGTGTCTGATCATTTTATTAGGATATATTCCCGAAAGTAGAAATGTTGGATAAAAAGATAGGCATATTTAAATCTTTATGCCAACTGCAGATTACCTTTTTCTTTATGCTGTTATCAACACATTATGGTAAATATTTTTAATCTTTGCCAATTTAATAGACAAAATGGTTTCTTATTTATTTAATCTGTATTTCTTTATTACTAGTGAAGCTAAACATTTTTAAAAACGTTTATTGGGATTAGTTTATCTTCTTTTTTGAATTGCTTATCCATGTCCTTTATGGGGTTTCCATCTTTTTCCAATTGATTTTAAGAGCTCTTTTTTATAGGAAGAATATTAATCTTTTTTAATCTATAATATTTGTTGCATTTTTTTTCAGTTTATCATTTGTCTGGGTACTTTAGGGTGGTGGAACTTTTTGTTGTTGTTGTTTTTTGTTTTTATTTATTTTTATTTTATTTTATTCAGTTTTATGCCTTGTGGAGCAGGGCTACCCCATAGGCAGTGTGCCCAGAATAGCCTTAAGTTTTTGCTTTTTAACAAGGCATTTTATCATTTTTTTCCCCTTTTGGCTTATCCTTAGACAGCTGTAAGACCACTTCTAATTAATCCCTAAAGCTATTCAAATGAGCAGTAGTTATCTCAAAGATAGTCCCCAGTTTGGGGAAAAAAAATCTAGATCCTAAGTTCCTGTGAATGTCCACTCAAAGGGAAGATGAGAGGTACCCAGACCTGAGAGAGGAGAGCCATAGGGTTTACAACTAGTGGAAAATACAGACAGACCAATCATTGAAATAAAATGTGATACGTGAGATAGGAGAAGTGTAGATGCTATAGACGGGAGCAAAAGGGAAACCTAACTGATCCAGGGACACAGGATATGCATCCTGGAGGAACATATGCTCAGGTTAAGGTTTTGTGACTGAGTAGAAGTTAGCTAGGTGAAGAGTGGGGAAATACATTTCATGCAGGGAAGTAGCAAATGCAAAGACTTAAAAGTCTAGAACTATAAGTCATGGTAGCCACTGGCCGTGTGGGTATGTTTACATCTAAATTAATTAAAATTAAATAAAATTAAATTTTTATTTCATCAGTGCCATCAGCTGCAGCTCAAAGGCTGACTACCCACATATGACTAGTGGCTGTTATATTGGCTGAGCAGGTACTGAACTTTTTCATCATTGCGGAGAGTTCTGTTGGACAGCTCTGTCCAGAAAGAGCTTGATGCATTCAGGGAACTGAAAAGGGTTCACTCTAGCAGGTATGCAGTATGCAAGGGTGGAGAGTGGCAAAAGATGAAGAGGACATAGCAAAGAATGGAGGGACTTAGTCAAAGCTGACCCTGGCACTGGGGCTAATGTTCCTAGCCAGTTGCTGTTAGAGAAAGTAGAGAGGAAATAAATTTAAAATTTTCTGTCTAACAACCCTGCAGGTAGACATTGTCTCCATTTTATATAATGCAGCTGAGACTCAGAGAATTTAAGACATTTGACCAATATACAGCTAGTTAGTGGCAGAGCTGGGATTCAAAGACAGACCTGTCTGATGCCAAAAATCTGTGCTCTTCCCCTTTTGTCACTCCAGCAGACTTCAGAAAGCTCTACCCAGTGATCTCTTAGATCAGGATGGAAAGAATTCTGACTAAGAACAGACACCTTCTCAACTTGATGCTTTTTCTGTTGAGGCAGTATTAATCATGGGTGAGCTTGGGACCCAGCATGGAAGTAAAAGAGCTTAGAGCAGAGCTTTCTTTGGAGCTGTGCCTCCTGTTCCCTGAGTCTCAAAGAAAAACTCCTCCAGGTGCTCCAGAGGCCTTGACATTAGCCAGATTCAAGGATGAGCTCTTCCCAGGTGCTAACCCTCAGATCAGGACTGCATTGCCAAGGAGAGCCGCTGCCCTGCGGAGTCCCACGTGAAGCCTGTCAAGGGAGACCCCTGGATGTCAGAATATATGACTTGGCTCATCCCCTCACCTAGAACCTGTTGTGATGGCCACTTCCAAGATACTATCATTGGAAAGAAAGAATGCTGATCCCCAGTTAAAGGGGGAAATCCTTGCCCTAGTGCAATCCCATCTTGTCCAGCAGTTGAGAGAAGAGTGTGTCAGGCCTTGCCTCCCCACCCCTAAGCAGCCATAGGGACTGAGGCTTTTAATTTGCTGTCACAGCTCCAGGCATTTTTCTGAGCTAGGAAAGTCATGCCTGGCAGGATGTTAAAGAGAACATTACCATCTGAATGTGAACTCTGCATTAGTCAGTCTCCCTAAATTCAAGATCTAGTATTTTCTAGGGTAAATATGGTATCTTCACATTCTCTAAGCTGGCGTGAACGAATGGCTACGTGGGAAGATAAAATGCATGATCATACAGAACAGGAATAATAAAGGGCGTAAATCTAAGGAAGAAGTAAAAGACGCAGTCAACGTGATAGGGAGGAGGATTAGCCTTGGAGCTGAGCAATATTCTGAAAGAAGAGAACATTTTAAATGGATGAGGAGGGAGATGCTAGTGGCCTCTGCCTTGAAAGTAGGAAACATTTGTGGAGAACTGGGGAGGAAAGAATTGATGAGCAGTTGGAAACTTAGTGGATGAAGAAGGTTTGTGATCTCTGTTAAATGTAGTGCAGAGAATACCCAAGACATGATAAGGGAGTCAGCAGCATTTCATCATTCATTCATTCATTCCACAAATTTATTGACTACCTACTATGTGCTAGGAGCCATTAGATCATAAGAATCCAATGTAAAGAAGACTTCTATCTTCAAGCAGCTTACAGTTCTTACGGGGAACACAGATATGGAAACAGCCAAATACGTGACATTGAGGTTCACATTTTAAGAGGAATAAGTATATGGTGTAGTTCACAGGAGTAGCACCCAGCCTAGAATTATTAGGTCAGGAAACCCTTAAATACTATCTTTATACTAATGAAACCCAAAATTATAACTCTTAACCTTTACCTTGTCCTCTAAGCTCCACACTGGTGCACACAGTTGCCTACCTGATGTCCCCAGTTGGATGTCGAAAAGACATTTCTTTTTTTGTTTCTTTTTTTTTTTGATACAGCATCTTGCTTTGTCACCTAGGCTGGAGTTCATGGCATGCTCATGGCTCACTGCAGCCTCGGCCTCCCTTCCTCAAACTCCCTAGGCTTGGGTGATCCTCCCACCTTAGCTTCATGAGTAGCTGGGACTTCAGGCGTGCGCCACCATGCCTGGTTAATTTTTGTATTTTTAGTAGAGATGGGATTTTGCCATGTTTCCCAGGCTGGTCTCCAACTCTTAGGCTCAAGCAATCGACTCTCCTCAGCCTCCTAAAGTGCTAGGATTACAGATGTGAGCCACCATGCCCAGCCTGAAAAGATGTTTCAAGCGTACTATCTAAAAAAGAGTCCAAAGGAGAGCTCTTGATTCCTTGCCCCACTGCCGCACCACCCACACTCTTTTTTCTTTTTTTTTTTTTATTTTGAGACGGGGTCTCCCTCCTGTTGCCGAGGCTGGAGTGCAATGATGCAGTCTTGGCTCACTGCAGCTTTGACTTCCCAGGTTCAAGCAATTCTCCCACCTCAGCCTCCTGAGTAGCTGGAGCTACAGGCATGCACCACTGTGCTCAGCTAATTTTTTTGTGTTTTTAGTAGAGACAGGATTTTACCATATTGCCCAGGTTGGTCTTGAACTCCTGGGCTCGAGTGATCTGTCCATCTAGGCCTCCCCAAGTGCTGGGATTACAAGTATGAGCCGCCGTACCTGGCCTGCCCCTCTTTAAAAATAAACAAAGCCAGAAATAATCTTGCTTCTTTATGAGGCCTCCCCATCTCAGATGACAGCACTGTTGTTTACCCAATTGCTTTGGCTGAAAAGTTAGGAACCCTCCCTGTTTTCTCTCCACTCTCATACCCAAGGGCCCTCTTACTCCACCCTCATGCCTAGTGGAAATAAGACTTCTCAAACAACTGGTCGTGGCCCAAACCACATTGAACCATTTCACAATTTCAAGACCTAGATATTGAATCATCAGAATCCAGAACAAATACCTCTGCTGCTGAGCTTCACTCATGTGTATCTGACTGCCTTCTAGACTTTTATTCTTGGATGTCATGCGGGCACTGAATACTCAGCAGGACCACAACCAGATTTACCGTCTTCTCCCACTAAACCTGTATCTCCCCTTGTATTGCCTATTTTGATTTATCATGCTAATGTTATTCAAATTAGAAACAGGATCCCTCCATTACCTCACCCCTTATAACTAATCAATTTTCATGGCCTAACAATTCTGCTTAATAAATACCTCCATCTGTCCCCACTTCTTTTCCCATAGTTCATGCTCTCCTGCTGTGTTAGCACACTGTTGCAGTAGGCTTCTAACATGCTCTGGCGTTAGTGTCTGCTCTCTTCCAGTTCATTCCGTATACCCTACTGATAAAGGTCTTGCTAACATGCAGACTTATTCGTGTCACCTGCCTACCTAACACTCCTCATTCCTATCGCAAAAAAGTCCGCAATTCTTCAGCCTCCCGTTCCAGGCTCTTTTCTTACCATTCTCCTCTTAGCTTTTCATTTACAAGCATATCTTGTAGTATGTAGCTGTTAATGTTTTGGTTTTTTCCCCAAGTACATTAATTTTTTTCTTTCATATTTTGAAATGTTACATACATACAGAAAGGTGCACAAGACATATGTGTACAGTTAAAAAATTATATGATGGACACTCATGAAACCACATCCAGCTCAAGAAATAGAACATTAGCCGGGCGTGGTGGCTCATGCCTGTAATCCCAGCACTTTGGGAGGCCAAGGTGGGCAAATTGCCTGAAGTCAGAAGTTCGAGACCAGCCTGGCCAACATGGTGAAACCCCGTCCGTACTAAAAATACAAAAATCAGCTGGACATGTTGGCGCATGCCTGTAATCGCAGCTACTGAGGAAGCTGAGGCAGGAGAATAGCTTGAACCCGGGAGGCAGAGGTTGCAGTGAGCCAAGATGGTGCCACTGCACTGCAACCTGGGCAACAGAGCAAGACTCCGTCTCAAAAAAAAAAGAAAGAAAAGAAGAAAAGAAAGAAATAGAACATTTCCAGCATGTGAGAAGCCTCTCGTATGTTTCTCCTTGATTATAACCCATCCTCTCTTACTTAGGTAATCACTAGCTTGACTTTTATGATGATTACTTTTTTGCTTTTTAAAATAATTTTATCACACATGTAAACATCCCCAAACAATATAGTTTTGT
>NW_012107252.1:3887270-3888204 GCF_000951045.1 Mandrillus leucophaeus
AAAATTAGCCAGGCATGGTGACGCATGCCTGTAATCCCAGCTACTCGGGAGGCTGAGGCAGGAGAATCATTTGAACCTGGGAGGTAGAGGATGCAGTAAGCCGAGATTGCGCCATTGCACTCCAGCCTGGGCAACAAGAGAGAAACTCCGTGTCAAAAAAAAAAAAAAAGTCTGAAAGAGATTCCCCGTCCTCTTTTCGAAACCAGTGCCCTTGCTGAAGCCTGCATTGCCTCTTACTGTAGATATAGCAGGAAGTTGGGTTTTTTTTATTGGTGTTGAAATGTATAGGTAAAACATAAATTCATGCCCATTGCAAAAAAAAAAATACAGAAATAATTAAAAAGTAAAAGCCTCTTATTCCACCTCTTTAATCCTACTCCTTTCCATAAACATAAATAACTGGACTGTTTACTGTTTAATAGGTACCCTTGAAGACCTTTTCTATTTATACATGTATACATTTATGTATATTTATGTAGATAGAAATAGTTCTTATACAAATGGGATTATACCATAAATGTGCTTCTTGCTTTTCTCACTTAATCATGTGTGTCTTCAATTTTTCCATGTCAATACATAATAGAATTACCTTATTCTTTTTAACTCCTAAATGGTATTCCATGTTTTGGAACTACCATAATTTAGTTATTTTCCTGTTGAACGTGTTATAATTTACTTCCAGTTTTTTGTAATTGCAATCAATGCTGCAGTGAACTTTTGGCACATAGGTTTTAGTTATTTCTGCAAGTAAGTTTCTAGAAGTGGAAGTACTGAGTTAAGAGGTGTTTTTGTGAGACTATGCTAACTTACCCTTAAAAAAGACTGTACTTGGCTGGGTGCGGTGGCTCACGCCTGTAATCCCAGCACTTTGGGAGGCCGAGGCGGGAAGATCACAAGATCAGGAGATCGAGACCATCCTGGCTAACATAGTGAA
>NW_012107252.1:3890445-3893267 GCF_000951045.1 Mandrillus leucophaeus
ATGGGGTTTCACCATGCTGGCCAAGCTGGTCTCGAACTCCTGACCTTGTGATCCGCCCACCTTGGCCTCCCAAAGTGCTGGGATTACAGGCATGAGCCACCGTGCCCAGCTGGAGTAACCATTCTTAAACTGTTTTCAATAAGGCATAATGGGCAAAGTTATGCAGGTAACACTGTCTCATAGACAAACCCGCAGTGATGCATAATTTCTGGTCCATGAGCTCTACCTCCACTTATTTTTGTCTCTCCCTTAAGAAAATGTATTGTAATAGAAGTAAGCAATAGTGAAATTAATTATTGTAGTGATAACCTTGATCTGCTCCACATTTTATTTCCTAAAAAGCAAATCATTTTTCTAAAGTTTCAATACTTTAATTATTAGTGTTAAGAAATTACTGTATTCCTGACAATTGACATCTTGGTTGAGAACAGTATGTACAGCGGTGTATTTTGTTTGTAGAAAGAAGAAAGGCTTTGGAGTCACTCCAGCTGTGATTCATATAGCAGTTCAGTCATTGCCCTGTGATCCTGAGCTAGTTGCTTAATATCTCTGACTTTCATCTAAAAAATAGGCTACCTACTTTACAAATTGCTGTCAGGACAATAAATAATTATGTAAAATAGCCAAGATAATACCTACCCCCTAAATATCTTTCAAATCTATATACATATCTCTGTTCCCCCCGCTACAGCCCTATTTTAAGTCACTAGCATCTACGTTCTGGATTATTTAGCAGCCTTCTAAATGGTCTTCTGCTTCCAGTCTTGCCTGCCCTAGTTTTGTTCAGAGCAAAGGATATTGTGAAAGCTGACTTGAACCACTAACAGGTGTCTCCCTGGTATGGAGATGAATACGTAGCCGCTGTGGATGAATGTGTGGTAAGGAGATGAATATGTATCACATGACAGGGACTGGTTTAGCATTTTATGCATTATCTCATTTAATCTTCACCATAAGCCAGTGAAGTATCATTCACCCTTTAAAAACTGGAGTTTAGAGATGGTGAGTGACTTGCCTACTGCCACTCTGCTGGGACGTGAATAATTCTATGTGTGACCAGCCCTCTTTGGTTCCAAAGCGGATGCTCTGCCCCTGCTTCATGCTGCCTGTGCTGTTCAGCATTCTAATCCTATTACTAAGTCCCTGCCTTCTGGGCTTACTGTGTGATCTCCTGGTAACAGCTTTGCACATCACTTAGCTACAGGGAGATGATGGTGGATGCAAATATCTGATTTTCCTGACAGTCACATTCCTTTTAGTATATTAATAAACTGACATTGGCCAGGCAGTGTCACACCTGTAATCCCAGCACTTTGGGAGGCCAAGGGGGGGCGGATCACTTGAGGTCAGGAGTTCAAGACCAGCCTGGCCAACATGGCAAAACTCTGTCCTACTAAAAATACAAAAATTAGCTGGGTATGGTGGTGCGCACTTGTGATCCCAGCTACTTGGGAGGCTGAGGCACGAGAATCGCTTGAACCTGCGAGGCAGAGGTTGCAGTGTGCCTGCACTGCAGCCTGAGTGACAGAGCAAGACTCCGTCTCAATAAATAAATAAATAAATAAATAAATAAAATAAACTGACATTCTAGTTTTATACTTAGGTGTTTTTAGAACCTAGCATGCATGCGCCTGCCTGGGTTCTCTGGACTCTGACAGGATTGAGTCTCTGGACTAGCAAGGCTGAGGGCCAGACTCTGGTCTTTGATAAATTTGACAAGGGCAATATCATGTGGCACAAGCCTTCTTGCAGCCAACCTGCTGCTCCAAGCTGCAACTTTCTGATGCCTACAATTAACCTTGATGACACTGATGAAAAATCTTACTTGATTTGAAACCTGGATGCTTTTATAGACTTTTAGATAGTAACAGAAACGAAAACTGTCTACACTTGGTTTCCTTGAGATTTAGGAAACTTCTCAAGCATTTAATCGACAAACATGTTTTGAGACCTATAACAAGGGGAATACAAAGAAATTTAGTGTCTTGCCCTTGCCCTCGAGATGCTTCAAATGTCATTGAGAACATTAGAGGTTTTTTAAGACCCACAATTGAAAATACCGGATTACAGTACTTTCACATAGTAAACATTCTGTGTATCCAAATGGGTTTCAAGTGAATGCTTGATATACCTGAGCCTGACTTTTATGTGGAAGCTTGACAAATATTTGTTGAATGGTTATTGAGTATTGGCCTCCCAGACACTGCTCTCTCATTGGCTTGACTCTAGCTCTGTCCTCTCTAAGAAACTGCAGACTTAGGATATTTAGCTACTCACTGAACAGTCACACCTCAAGGAATCTTCCACCAGCACTTGAAACTCAGCATGTCAAAACTGAGTGTATTAACTTTCCATGTTTGAAGAGGCAGCATAACCTCAAAGTTAGGAGCGTGGAGTCTGGAATATTGGTTTCAGTCACAGCTCTAGCTAGCTGAATGACCTGGGGAAAGGCTCTGAACTGTTCTTTCTTTGTGTGAGGAAATACAGGTTTACTCTTGGGATTTGATGAGATAGCAGACACAGCACATCCAACACAATACCTGCACACAGGCAGTAATCATTAAATGTTAGCTATTATCATCCAAAATTGCCCCCAAACTTCCAATTTTTCCTATCTGGTAATGATACCATTATCCGCTCGAACCCTCTTCTTCACTCCATCTCAGCTAAAGAGTTAGCAAAAACTGTATATTCTACCTTTTTTATTCACCCTGTCACCCAGGCTGGAGTGTGATGGTGCTATTATGGCTTACCACAGCTTCAAACTCCTGGGGTCGGGTGATCCTCCTACCTCAGCCTTCTAAGTAGCTGGGACTACAGGC
>NW_012107252.1:3894278-3894657 GCF_000951045.1 Mandrillus leucophaeus
GAAATTACTGTATTCCTGACAATTGACATCTTGGAGAGTATATAAGAATTTCTGTTGTTTCATGTTCCCACTAGTACTTGATGTTGTCAGACCTTTTAATTTTTAATCATCTTTCTGGATATAGAATGATTTCTCAATTTAGTTTTTGTCTACATTTCCGTGGTTACTGATAAGGTGGAACACGTTTTCATATGTTTATTGGCCATTTGAATGTTCTCTTTGGTGAAGTGCCTGTTCAATGTTTTGTTCATTTTTCTGTTGGGTTGTGTCTTTCCTAATTTCTTCATGTAGGCTTTGTATTTCTCCTATTCAACTATTATAACTTATTAATATCTCCTATAAATATATATTCTAACTGATCTCTGTATCTCCAGTCTCA
>NW_012107252.1:3894707-3901326 GCF_000951045.1 Mandrillus leucophaeus
CTACTCAGGAGGCTGAGGCAGGAGAATGGTGTGAACCTGGGAGGCAGAGGTTGCAGTGAGCCAAGATTGCGCCACTGCACTCCAGCCTGGGCGACAAAGTGAGACTCCGTCTCAACAACAACAACAACAAAAAAGATTGTACTTGTTTACATTCCCATCTAATAGAGAATGAGAATATTCATTTACATAATGAGAATATTCATTACACATCTCACCAACACTGGATATTATCAGTTCCTTTAATTTTTGCAAATCAATAAAAAATGTATATTGTTCTTTTATAGATTTTCTGTGACTACTAGTGAAATTGAGCATGCTTTCATATATTTATAGATTATTTGTTCTGTGAATTGCCTGTTTATATTATTTGTCTGTTTCTCTGTTAGGTTGTCTTATTCTTTTTAGTTTGAAGATTCTCTCCATTACATTATGATATAAATTTTTTCTCTGTGATATGTGTTGCAAATATTTTTTCCTGGTCTATTGCTGGTCTTTACATTGTCTTACATCATACATAAGGTTTTAATTTTTGTTTCTTTTTTATTTATTTATTTGTTTATTTTTAGACCGAGTCTGGCTCTTGTCGCTGAGGCTGGATTGCAATGGCGTGATCGGCTCACTGCAACCTCAGCCTCCTTGGCTCAAGTGATTCTCCTGTCTCAGCCTCCCGAGTAGCTGGGATTACAGGCATGGGCCACCATGCCCAGCTAATTTTTGTATTTTTAGTACAGGTGGGGTTTCACTATGTTGGCCAGGGTGGTCTCAAACTCCTGATCTCGTTATCCGCCCACCTGCGCCTCCCAAAGTGCTGGGATTACAGGCGTGAGCCACTGCGCCCAGCCTTAATTCTTCTGTCAGTCTTTTCTGTTATGGCTTCCGGAGTTTGTGTTTTGCTTAGGAAGGGTATTCCTACTCCCTAGAAGATGTTATATGTTTTAAATTTTCCTTTCAATAATTTGATAGTACATAGTGTGAATTAGGTTTATAACTTTAAGAGAATTTCCAGTAGTCCCAACACAATTAAATAGTCCATCGTCCTTTTCCTACTGATTTAAAATGCCAGGTTGTACATGGGTTTGTTTCTAAACTCTATTCTACTCCTTTGGGGTTTTTTTTGTTTGTTTGTTTGTTTGTTTTTGAGACAGAGTCTCGCTCTGTTGCCCAGGCTAGAGTGCAGTGGCGCATCTTGGCTCACTGCAAGCTCCCCCTCCCAGGTTCACTCCATTCTCCTGCCTCAGCCTCCCGAGTAGCTGGGACTACAGGTGCCCGCCACCACGCCTGGCTAATTTTTTTGTATTTTTTTAGTAGAGATGGGGTTTCACTTTGTTAGCCAGGATGGTCTCGATCTCCTGACCTCGTGATCCGCCTGCCTTGGCCTTCCAAAGTGCTGCGATTACAGGCATGAGCTACTGCGTCCAGCCTCTACCTTCTTATTACCTTTCCTTTTTCTTTGTCTCAGTAGTTTTTGTCCTCATAATTTTCTTGACTGCTTTTATACATTTCTTCTCCCAGGTTAACTTTAGAATAAATTTGGCAGTTCCATAAAATATAAGTATTTTGATCAGAAACTCATTAAATTTATAGTTTAATTTGAGTTTCATCCAGGAATGTGATGTGTTCCTCATTTATATTTGTCTTCTTTTAATGTCTTTCAATAAAGTTTACAATTTCTTCCTATAAATCTTGAACATATTGGTGAGTTTAGTCACATGTATTTTACAGTTTGCTTGCTATTGTACATCTTCCACCACATCTTTCTATTTGGTTATAGTTAGTGTATAGGAAAAGGATTAATTTTTGTGGCTGATCTTTTATCAAGCCTTTACAAAAATATAGTATTAGTTTTAAATTTTACAGTTCTTAGATTTTCTAAGTTGAAAATTAAATCACTTGTAAATACTGATGGTTTTATGTATTTCTTTGTGATGGTCTTCTTTCTTTTTCTTGTCTTATTGCTCTAGTTAGGACTTCCAGTGCCATATTTAGTAGTTGCAACTATATCAATGAAAGCAGCCATCTTTATCTTGTTCCTGACTTCGATAGGTATGGTGAATATTCCTAACAAATTAAATAAATTTTCTTCTATTACTGGTTTTGTGAGAGTTTTACATTTTTTTATTTTGTTTTTCATTTGTTTGCCTGCTTGCCTCTTAAAATCAGGAATGAATATTAAAATATGTAACTTTTTGAAGGATCTTTTCATGGTGATCATGAGGTTTTACCTCCTGTAAACTGTTAGTGTAATGTATTATATTAATAGATATCTAAATACAGAACCATCCCCTGCATTACTAGATAAATTTTATCTAGTCATGAAAATTGTTTTTTAAGAACAGTTAAGTCTAAGATATTTGCATTTATGTTCTTAAGTAAGCTAATAGTCTTCTTTATTTATGCTATCTTTGTCTGTTTTTTATATTGGAGCAACGTTAGTTTAGTGCTGTGGTTCTCAAACTTTTGGTCTCAGGACCCATTTGTCATCTTAAAAATTATTGAGGATCCACAGAGAACTTTGTTTATGTCGGTTACCTATCAATGTTAGAAATTAAAACGGAGAAAATTTTAAAACAAGAATATACAAGCATGCATTTTGTTATTAATAGTTGCCAGAGCAATGCATCATCACATGGTATTCCATTAGCCTCTGGAAAACACTGTACACTTGTATGAGAGAATGAGGGAAAGAGTCAAAACATCTTAGTATCATTATCAAAATAGTTTTGGGTGTGTAGACTCCCAGATAAGTCTCAGAGATCTTCACATATCCCTAGCCTACAATCTGAGATCTGCTGATATGGCAAAATGAGTTTAGCATTCTTCCTATGTACTAAAATAAGTAGCATAGAAATTATGTATGTGTTGAAGGTAGACCTCATCTGTAAATTATTTGAAACTGATGGTTTTTGGAATGGTATATCCATTTCCACTACAGTTAATGGTCTGCTCAGGTTTTGTATCTCTTCTTGGGTCAATTTGTAAATTTATGTATACCTGGAAAATCACGGAATTTCATGTAGATTTTCATTTTTTTAAGAATAAAGTCATGCTTACATTACAGTTTTTAGATTTTCTATTGAAAATTAAATCTCCCTTTTTTTTTCCTTCTAATACTGTTTACCTGTGTATTTTCTCTTTTATTCTCATTTGGATTTGCCTTAGGTTTAACTATTTTATTGCTATGTTAACGTGTTAATGTGTTTTAAAGAACAGTTTTTGGTATGATTACTCAAGTTTATTGTTTTTTGTTTGTTTTTCAGTCTATACTAATTCATTTATTTTGGTGGGTTTTTTTTTAAAGTCAGATTTATTGAGGTTTAATTTTTATATAGTAAAACTTACCCTTTACAGTGTATACTTCTGTGAGTTTTGACAAACGCATATAATCATTTAACTACCACCACAGTCAGGGCATAGAAGAGTTCTACCACCCTCAAAAATTCCTTCATTCCCCTTTGTAGTCAGCCTCTTCTCTGATCCCCAGCTCCTCCTGGCATCTTGTTTCCTGTTTTGGTAGTCTCTTCCTTTTTATTTCTGAGTAGTATTCCATTATGTGGATATACCACCATTTGTTTATGCATTCACCAGTCAAAGACATTTAGATTGTTTCCAGTTTGAGGCAGTTATGAATAAGGCTACTATAAATCTTTGCCAACAAGTTTTTGTGCAAACATAAGTTTTCTTTATCCTTGAGTAAAGAACAATGAGCAGAATTCCTGGGTTAAATGGTAAGTATAAGTTTAAATTTATAAGAAATTGCCAAGCCATTTTCCTGTCATTCTCTGTTAACTGGATTTGCTTACTATTTGTTTTGCTCTTTCCTTTGCTTCTGTCAAATCTCTGTTTTTGGGATGTGAGTTTAGACTCCTTACTATGATTCCCTTTAGCGAAGGCGTAGTATACACCAAAACGCCTCAAGCACAAAATGCCAGGAAGGACACCTCAGTGACAGGATGGGAAAATGGAGTCATAGGAGGGAGAGGAGAAAAATAAGAAAGAGGAAAATGGAGAACAAAAGAGGGGGAAGAAAAGAAATGAAAGTAAAATTATGCGTAGGAAGGGAGTGGTGAGTGCATAGAGCTAGCCGTAAGACTTTCTAATAGTCTTGTTGCCAGTCTCCTGGGGGCTCATGGGGCTCTCAAAGAAAAACTTATGGGATGGAAAAAATGTGGTAGGGATTTAATAACTATTCGATTAACTGATTGATTAATTCATTAAGGAGCTTGGTATTTTAAGTAGGTTATAAGAAACAGGTTTGTTAGAACTGCAAAGGCATGAACTGGAGACAGTAAAAACATTGACCACATGGAAAGATGAATAAGTTGAGCAAGAAGAACCCTAAAAACTAATTTAATGGTCTGGAATAAGAAGAGGGGTTGGCACTGGAGATAATCAACTAGTCATAAAACTATATAAATATAACACAGATTGTTTTGGAATAAACATGGGAACTTCGTGAAGATCAAGGGTGACTGTCTGAGTTCTCTAGCTCTAGCACATGCCATCTATCCCTCATTGACACCTGAACCATCTCAGAACACCCTGGGGCCAGACAGCCAAGTGATGAGGAAGTAGTGGTACTGAGGGAGTGGAAGCTTTGGGGTGGGAGTAAGGGTTAGATTAAATGCCCCCAAAGAGCCCTCTAGCTTTCAGATCTTGTAATTCTTGTGAAAATATTGCTAGAGTGTCATATTCCTAGAATAAGGATTCTCTTAATTTGGAGAAAGGCCCTAAGACCTGCAAGGGGAAAGAATACACAAAAGCTGTCAGGTAATCCAAGCCAAGACAATTACCATTAGTCTCTGGAGGTGTTTAATTTAGGAAAGAAAGAAGTTCCTTTCCACTGAAGAATTCATGGAATTATTTGGTTACCGAGGGTCCAATGTTCCTATTATGAAGTAAGGTAACTGCATGTTGTCAGAGAAGGAAAAAGTGGTGGCAGGACAGATGTCTTTTCCCTTCAGATTATATGAATTTTGTGCACAGCTTTAACGTTACATTAACTATGACTTTAGTCCTTCCATTACAAGAAAGGTCATTCACTTCTCAGAGTGCTGGAAAGCCCATGGAGTTGAGATACTATATAAGTGTCATGTGAGAAATGACACTAAAAAGTTGCACTATTTAAGAAACGTTTATTAAGGACCTACTAAGCACTGGGAACTGTTTTAGGCACTGGAAATACAGCAGTGAACAAAACATACCAAGTCCCTGTCCTTGAGGAGCTTCCTAAGTTTTGGTGGGAGCACATGGGGTCAAGGAAGGCTTAAGAAAGGAGTGACATTTGCTGCACTTCCGATCTGTGGTCTACGTGGCAGCCAGAAGATTTCTAAAATCACAAACCTGAAAACGTTGTTCCCTTGCTTAGGTCTCACCAATGGCTCCCTTTTGCTTTTCTGATGAAGATCGAAGTTGTATTGCCATGGCCTGCAGAGTCCTGCAGGGTCTGACCCTCTCCTTCTCTGGCCTCATACCCCTCTGTCTCTTCCATCTGGGGTGGTACACTCTGCAATCCCACTACACTGGACTTCTTTCAGTTTCTCCATCATGTCGCCCCTCCTTCTGCCCCAGTGTCTTAGCATCTGCTGTTCCCTGGATCTGGAACACATGTGCCCCCAACCCCTCCTGCTCCTACCTATCCCCAACTGCCACCAGTCTTGCCCAGTTACACCCACTTATCCTTCAGCTGTAGCTCCAGTGTTAATTCCTCAGACTTTTCCCAACTGTTTCCCCTTCCCTGCAAACTGTATATACTCTCCCAACACCCTCCCATCCTCTCTCCTCTTCCTCCTCTTCTAAACAAATGAACACAAAAATAAATATAAAATAGTAAATTGAGATAAATGCTTCAAAGGAAAAGAATAGCTTATCATAACATTTCAACAGGGAAACATCACTTTATATATATTATAGATATATATTAGTTCATTCTTCACTCAATAGGTGCCCAGAACTATTTGTTGAATGAATGAAAAAATGAATGAAAAAAATTATGAGTAAGATTTCTCCAATTAGAGAGGGAGTGAAGCTAATTCCAGGCAAAGAAAATGACAGTCAAAGATACTGAAGTATGAATGAAGTAACTGGCGGATGACTAGAAATACAGGCAAGAGGGACTGGCTCCTTTACAATCAGATGGTAAAGGTAGGCGGGATACTACTTATAACCCTGGATTTTTTTTTTTCTGGTTGTGAGTAGGGGTTGATGGTGGAAATTAAAAGTATTTAAGCAAGGAAGTGTTATATTTAGATCTGCGTTTTAGGAAGATAGCTGATTCTTCACCTAGGGCTGTTCCATGTCTGAAATTTTAAATTCTGAAACAGAGAAGTCCTTCTCATTCAGCATTGCTACTAGGTTGATTAATCAAAGTCAGTTAAAGTGGTACATCATAAAAAGTACCACATATGCCACATATATACTTTCAACATTACATTCTAACTTAGACGACAGAAATGCACAACCACTTGCTAGTCTTTGGGTAGAGTGTCAGGGCCTTTTATCAAGTGTGGAGTTCTTGATTCTTGAACAACCATATCTATATCAACTTGTCTATGGATTTTGGTTTCAGCTTCTTTACAGTAGAACAAGAAAACCAGGTGTGATGGCTCACACCTGTAATCCC
>NW_012107252.1:3901824-3905519 GCF_000951045.1 Mandrillus leucophaeus
AAAAAAAAAAAAAAAAAAAAATAGAACGAGAAACTTAAATATTCTTATGAAAGAGCCTCTGCACAGACTCCACTGTTAGGATTTTTTCCAGTTTTTTTTACGTGATACCATAATGGTTAGGACAGTCTCTTAAGCCAGACCGCCTGGGTTCAAATCCTGGATGTACCATTTCCTAACTTAGGTAAGTTGCTTAGCCTTTTTGTGCCTCAGTTTCCTCAGTAACCACTTCAGAGAGTTATTGTGAGGATGAAATAACTATTGTATACAAAGCCTTAATGTACTGCCTGACATATAGTAAACATTCAATAAATGTTAACTGTTTTCTAGTTGTCTCACCCACACCCAATTCAATAGCATTTAAAAAACAGATTTACCTTTATGAAACTTCCCAAAGTATCTGATTTAGTGTTCTTAGAAACAACAATTGTCTTTCTTTTTGCACCATTGGTTTACATAATGTTTAATTAAATTATGTAAACACAATAACTACTACCACAGGAATAAAGAAATTTTGAAACAATCACAATGACTTACACTCAGCTGGTAAAAATGGAAGTAGCGAAGTAGTATATGTGTGTGGAAGAGAGTGGCCTGCCAGCCAGGAACATTCAGAGCACCATGTCCATTAACTAGAATGTATTACAGCAGGAATGGAAAGTTTTAGTTAACCCAGTAGATCGGTAGGGAAGAGGCTGGGTAAGAGAGCATCCACTCTTGGACAATAGCCTCTACCTTCCGGCTTCCTCTCTCCCTTGCTCCCATTATAACTGTGCTTTCATCTCATTGACTGCCTAGACCCAAGTCAGACCTTTAATGTCCCCGAGCACCAAAAAAGAGAATGTTCCCTTATGTAATTTAAAATGAAAACAATACTAACTTGTAAAATAAGTGTAAGGAAGTTCAATAAATTTCTGACTTTTACCGTGGTGATTCTTTTGGTGATTTTTTTTTTATTTTATTTTAAGGTTTTTCTAAAAAGATGTTGTGGGGGAGGGTTCACTTTGCTTTTTGGATGCCCGAAGAATGTGTTCATCTATTGAGTAATCCAGCACCGCCTTTGACACTTCTATTTCTTCCTAATCTCTCAGCCTTCTCCCAGAATTACTTCCTTTCCTACTGAGCCTACATCTCATGATCCGTCACTTTTAAATGCTCTCTTGCCAATGTCTTCCACCCAATTTCCTTACACACTTGTCTTTACACAGAACCCAGCTAATAAACCCCCCAAAACTGGGTATGCTGCATTTGCGATAACTTTGTAGCTTCTGGGTTAAAATGTCTAAAAGGTAGTTGGACACAAAATCTGAAACCCAGGAAACAACGTAAGGGTAGATAAAGGAATCTGTGAATCTTCAACAAAAAAATGGGATTTGATCCTGTGCAGGTGGGCCGCATGGCCAAAGAAGGGCATGTAGAGTAGGAAGAACAAGAGCTGGTCTGTAAACTCTGGGAACACCACTGTGTAAGGGGTAGGTGGAGCGGAACTGCCGATGAAAGAGGGAATATCCACATGCAAGGAAGCCTGAATCCAAGGAAGGAGAGCTTCAAGAAGGAGTGGTTATGAATGTCAAGTGTATTAAAGAGGTGAGGTCAGATTAGACAATGCCTAGCACCTAGTAGGTTCTCAGTGCATACTTGCTAACTGATGGATTCACCAAGACCGCAACAGTCAGGACGTCATTGATGATCTTGGTGCTTAGTTTGAGTTTTCCTAAAGGTGGGCCCTGAGACAATTAGTCTGTTTGAAAGATGAAGAACACTGGTGTGTGTGGGAGAGGGGGATGAACAGGGAGGGGACGGCCAGTAAAGGGTGAATCAAGCCAGCAGCCACCGTGGGCAGTTACAGCCTAATCCATGGGGAAAGCCCTGGAAGTCATGCAGAACACCCACCTCATCGTTCCTCTCTCACGGGGTGAGGGAGCTCTTTCAGGTCATTGGTTGAGGGCTGTTCTTAGAGGGCACTAATTCACTGACATTTCCAGCCTGCTGCTTGGGCAGGAGAACAGACCCCGGCTGTGAGAGAAATCCCTCAGGCGAATGAATGCAGGTACCAGCAGCTGGAAGCCTGGGCTTCACTGAAGTAGTAAGGGCAGGGGATGCTGGTAGAGCAGTGACATCCCCTAACACCTGGTACCTGCGGTTTCACTGGCAGAAGCTAGACTGCTGTGGAGCAGTAGGAAATTGGAAGTGAGAAGTGGAGGAAATGGGTGTAGGTAACTATTTCAAGATGTTTCACTGAAAAAATAAGATAAAAGATATGTCAGTAGGCTGACTCTGCGAAGGGTAGGAAAGAACAGGGTAAAACAGGAGATCGGAGCCTCCCGGTGCTGTTCATTGAGGGTTCTCACAACACTTCCCTGTTTTTAGTTAGGGGAGAAGAGGTCAGCTGCACTAACCACTTCTAACTTCAGGATCCTCTTTTAGCTTCCCCAGACTAGTACCCAGTGTTTCCTCTGCTAGACTTTGGGTCCTGGGTTCCCCAGCTAAAGAGGCCCTGCTGGTACAGCCTCACATGCTAGCAATTCTAAGCCTGAAGTGCCAGAGGAATAGCTTGAATGTAGCTGCAGAGTAGATGGGGACACATGTGGAAGACGGTGGCTAGATTCTGAACCCTAGGAGAACCACAAGGTCAGAGGAGACCTTCTGAGGGGTCTGACGCTGCTGAGGGACTCCTTGCATTCCTGGCCTTCCCCCTCCCCTGTCAGCACATCGGAAGAATAGGTTTGGTTTGGGTTTAACAGACCTGCCCCCTAGAAGGAACCTTCCTGGGACATTCATCTAAATATAACTCTTTGATGTCTCTCTCTCAGCTAAAGCTTAAGCTCACGGGGGCAGGGATGGTGTTCATTTCAGCACAATTGTATCCCTAGTGTCTGGTGCCTAGTCAGTACTCAATAAATATTGCATATTTAATGCAAAAATACCCAGCAACAGGTAATGCTGTCTATTGATGGTGCCTACACCAAGAAAAAGATAAAACCAGGATTTTTATCCTTCTAGAAGTGGATTTTTTATGCAGTTAATGAATTTAAACTTCCAGGTCCCTTACTTGCATGAACTCCTTTCAAGACCCTGGAGGAGGCCTTAGCAATGTTTTTACATGGTTATATTTTTTCACTTTGCAAAAATAAAATACTTTAATCAAAATTGAGACTACTGTTTTCCCTTCAAGTTCATACTTCCCCTCCTGGAGTGGCATTGGAGTGGCCATGGATGTTTTGGTGATCTGTTTCAGGAGAAGCTGAGTTGGGAGTATATTTTATATTTAGTTTATTTGAGTATATTTTATATTTAGTTTATGCATCTGTTTATGTGGTTTGCAGTCTCTTCTGTGCAGTTAACTTACTGTTGGCTGTCCTGGTGTATAAATGACTTCAGGAGTACTGCTGCTGCCCACTCTGCTAATTAACTGGGTCAGGTCATGAAGGTGCATGATCAGAGCTTGTCAGGGGACATGAATGTGTCCTATGATGCTCTGCAATGGAAGAGAAACAAGGCTTAAAATGTATGGATCCAGAAACTAGTCCTCACATATGTAAAATTGTAAGTGGAAATTTTGGTTCTTATTAATGGCTGGTCAAAACAAAACGTCGCACCTGTCAGGAGTACATCTTAATGCAGTGTATACAATTGTAAATGTATCATTTTTTTTTCTTTTTCCTTTTTCTTTCCTTTTTTTTTTTTTTTTTTTTTTT
>NW_012107252.1:3906072-3917865 GCF_000951045.1 Mandrillus leucophaeus
CCAGGATGGTCTCGATCTCCTGACCTCGTGATCTGCCCGTCTCGGCCTCCCAAAGTGCTGGGATTACAGGCTTGAGCCACCGCGCCCGGCCGAGTGCATTCTTATGTGAAGTTATATATACATCTCCAAGATATTGACATGACCAAAGGTAACAGAAAACTCATAATTATGTCACTGTAACCAGGACACCACTAATAAACTGTGAAAGAGTATCAATAAAGTCCGAGAATATTAAGGAAAATTCCAAAGGCCATGAAATCTTACAACTCCTATATGAAAGAAACTTGATAGAAGTTTCCCCAAATTTCACATTAATCCTTGACATTTATATAACAGTACTAGTAAGGAGTTTTGAGGTGGAAAGAAATTCTCTAAGCTATCAGTTATAAACAAATTTTGGTCAACAATGGTAGAAGAAAGACAGGATTTTCTATTTTCTTTATAGAAAAATGAAGTATAGATACTTCAGAATTGTTCATATGAAGAGTCAGAGTCCATAGCTTAGAAAATACAAGAAAGGCCGGATGCAGTGGCTCACGCCTGCAATCCCAGCGCTTTGGGAGGCCAAGGCCGGCGGATCACAAGGTCAGGAGATCGAGACCATCCTGGCTAACACAGTGAAACCCCGTCTCTACTGCAAATACAAAAAATTAGCCGGGCGTGGTGGTGGGCACCTGTAGTCCCAGCTACTCAGGAGGCTGAGGCAGGAGAATGGCGTGAACCCAGGAGGCGGAAGTTGCAGTGAGCCAAGATTGCACCACTACACTCCAGCCTAGACAACAGAGCAAGACTCCGTCTCAAAAAACAAAAAAAGAAAATACAAGAAAGGTGTGGCGGGCAGATCACCTGAGGTCGGGAGTTTGAGACTAGCCTGACCAACGTGGAGAAACCACGTCTCTACTAAAAATAAAAAATTAGCCAGGCATGGTGGCACATGCCTGCAATCCCAGCTCTTGGGAGGCTGAGGCAGGAGAATCGTTTGATCCCGGGAGGCAGAAGTTGCGGTGAGCTGAGATTGTGCCATTGTACTCTAGCCTGGGCAACAAGAGCAAAACTCTGT
Source organism: Mandrillus leucophaeus (assembly GCF_000951045.1). NCBI lineage: Eukaryota > Metazoa > Chordata > Mammalia > Primates > Cercopithecidae > Mandrillus > Mandrillus leucophaeus. The sequence goes on from NW_012107252.1 coordinate 3,907,133, forward strand.
CTCAAAAGAAAAAAAAAAAGAAAAAGGAAAGAAAGAAAAAAAAAGAAAATATAGGAAATAAGCACTTAGAAGTATATCAATTAATTTAAAATTATGTTATTGGAATATTTTTGTGATGGTTCTCATTTTCCTCAACCTTTAAAACTTTGTAATTGTTGTGAAATGATTTGTCATTCTAATAAATACTCACTTTTGAACCTAATTTTATATTTGTAATTTTGTTTCTTTTTTTTTAAAGGGTCCTCAAAGTGGTATACGCTAAGCTTCGGATGCCACAGAATGGGAATCTGCCCTATATCCCCCTTATCTGCCTGGCTTTAGGTGGTTTGGGATGTGAAGCAGTATCATCTTTTGAGTCCAAACTGTAGACAATTGGTGTGTAATTGGCTTCCATGTAGACATTTTAGATGTCTCTTGACCTCTGTCTTTGTTTGTAGAATAACTTGAGTTTCCAGAATTAACCAGGAGCTAAGAACCACTCCCTTCTAATTCACTCGTGGAGTTTGATCTTTAATCTTCCCAAGACTCCTCATTCTAGACTCACCCTGAGCCCAGGCTCCAGGGACAGATTCCTTCTTTTTCCATAGGGTGACCTCTAGAATGGAGACAGTTGAAGAGGAGAGGAAGAGGGTCACATGTGTGCAGAATTCTAATTTGGTGATTCTTTGGAGGGGTGCCTCCTAATTGGTTCAGTTGGTATATCTTGCAGAGAAATCTGACAGAAATAAGAAAGGAGGGGGCATACTATGAACAGTTGCAGAAAATAGGGATATTTAACCTAGAGAAAAGATACCACTTTTAGAGGCCTATATCAGCAGCTCTTGCCACAACAACAATGTATAACAAACTTACTCAGAATTCAGTGTCATAGATGATGGATATATATTTCTTGAGTGTACAGTTGTATAGATCACCTGAGATTCAGCTAGTCTAGGCTGAGCTCAGATGGGCCTGACTCTAAGCTGTGGGTTAGGCCCAGGTCTGTTCCATGTGTCCTTTAATGTTCTTGAACCAGCAGCTACCAGAGGCATGTTCTTCTCATGGTGGGAGGCAGGAGCCCAAGAAACCAAGGCCGACTTTGCATGCGCGTCTTTTTCTTTTTCTTTTTTTTGTGCATATCTAAAATCTCTACTTGCATTATATCTGCTAACATTCCACTGGTTAAAGGAAATCGATGGCCAAGCCCAAAGTCAGAGGGTAGGAATGTCACTTCATCCTGCTTTGAAGACTAAGCAAGTCATATGAGCAAAGCACATCTGTGTGGCAGAGAAGATGGGAGGTGGAGGAATGAAGAGAATGGATATTTGATGAACTAATATGCCACAATAGCTATCATATCAAAGAAACAGCAACTTCCCTCATTTCCCTGTCAGTCCTCAACCCACGGAAACCTATCCTCACTCCCCACTCTTACCAAAATCATTCTCTTACTGACTGCCTCATTCCATCTAGAATCTGATTTCTCTTCTTCATTCTTACTACATTGCTTGCCTAGATTGCCGCTACAGCCTGCTAACTGCTCTCCTTGTCTCTGGTGTCGTCCTTTCCTGATTCATCATCCACAGAACTGCCAGCTGTTATCGGTATCTCATCAGCATCCACATCATCATTATTGTTACCTATTTTGCATTATACTTACTGGTTTATGTGCCTGGCTCCTTCATTATACTGAGAGTTTCTGGATGGCAAGAACTGTGTTTTATTTACCTTTGAATCTCCAGCACCTTACACAGCGTCTGACACGTAGTACAACTTCAATAAATTAATATGAAAAGAAAGAATCAAAGAAAGGAGATGGGGTTTCAGTTCAAGTCTGCTTGACCTGAAAACCCATACTGTTTCTACACTATCATAATATATCTTTAGTCACAGATGTGTTGCTGATAAAAATAAGGATACAGCTCAAACCCTCCCACTGCGACACCAGTGGAAAAGCAGGTTACTAAATCTAGATTAACTAAAGATTCCTTCTCCTATAATCACAATAATCCTTCCCAATCCTAATTCCTCTAAAATGGAAAGGCCTGGAAGCCATAAACAATTTTAATGGCCATAAATGTTTTAAATATATAAAAAGATGCTCAACTTTACTCTTAGATAAATCCATGTGCCATTTTTTTTTAAATGGACCCTCACTATATTTCAGAAGCTGGCCTCAAACTCCTGAGTTGAGGGTGATCCTTCTGCCTCAGCTTCCTGCATAGCTGAGATTATAGGCATGCACCACCACACCTGGCTGCGATATGCCATTTTTTACCTATCAGATTGGCAGAGATCAAAAAGATTTTAATAGTGCACAAGTGTACCTTAGAGATGTTGAAGATCCAGTTCCAGACCACCACAATAAGGCAAATATCACATCAAAGCGAGTCACATGAACTTTTGGTTTTCCAGTGCATATAAAAGTTACATTTATGCTATGTTGTAGTCTATTAAATGTGCAATAGCATTATGTCTAAAAAACAATGTACACACCTTAATTTTAAAATATTTCATTGCTAACAAATGCTAATGATCATCTGAGCCTTCAGCAAATCATATTTTTGCTAGTGGAGAGTTTTGCCTTAGTGTTGATGACCGCTGACTGATCACGGTGTTTGCTTAAGGTTGGCATAGCTGTAGCAATTTCTTAAAATGAGACAACAATGATGTTTGCCACATTGACTCTGTTTTTATGAAAGATTTCTCTGTCGCATGTGATGCTATTTGATAGCATTTTACTCACAGTAGAACTTCTTTCAAAATTGTAGTCAATCCTCTCAAACCCTACAGCTACTTTATCAACTAAGTTTATGTAAGATTCTAAGTTCTTTGTTGTCATTTCAGCAATGTTCACAACATCTTCACCAGGAAGTGGATTCTATTTTAAGAAACTACTTCGTTTGCCCATCCATAAGAAGCAACTCCTCATCCAGTCAGGTTTTCTTATGAGATTGTAGCAATTCAATTACATCTTCAGGCTCCACTTATTGTAATTCTCACTATTTTGACCACATTCACAGTTACTTTCTCCACTAAGGTCTTGAAACCCTCAAAGTCACCCATCAGGGCTGGAATTAACTTCTTCCAAATTCTTGTTAATATTGATATTTTGGCCCCCTCCCATGAATCATGACTCTTCTTAATGGAATCTAAAATGATGAATCCTTTCCAGAAGATTTTCAATTTACTTTGCCCAGATCCATCAGAGGAATTACTATCTATAGCAGATATAGCTTTACAAAATGTATTTGTTAAGTAATAAGACTTGAAAGTTGAAATTACTCCATGATCCATGGGCTGTAGAATGGATGTTGTGTTAGCAGGCATGAAAACAACATTCATATTCTTGTACATCTCCATCAGAGCGCATGGGTGACCAGGTGCATTGTCAATGAGCAGAAATATTTTGATAGGAATATTTTTATTTTAGCAGTAGATCTCAACAACGGACCTAAAATATTATGTAAACCATGCTATAAACAGATGTGCTCTCATCATGGCTTTGTTGTTCCATTTATAGAGCACAGGCAGAATAGATTTAATTCTTAAGGGCCCTAGGATTTTTGGAATGGCAAATGAGCACTGGCTTCAACTTTAAGTCACCAAGTGCATTATGCACCTAACACGGTCAACCTGTCCTTTGAAGCTTTGAGGCATTGACTTCTTCTCTCAAGCTTTGAAAGCTCTGGATGGCACCTTCCAATATAAGGCAGTTTCATCTACATTGAAAATCCATTGTTTAGTGCAGCCACCTTCTTCAATTATCTTAGTTCGATCTTCTGGATAACTTGCAGCTTCTCCATCAGCACTTGCTACTCCACCTTGTAATTTTCTGTTATAGAGATACTTTCTTTCCTTAAACGTCATGAGGCAACCTCTGCTAGCTTCAAACTTTTTCTTTTTCTTTTCTCTTTTCTTTTGAGATGGAATTTCGCTCTTGTTGCCCAGGCTGGAGTGCAGTGGCACAATCTCAGCTTACTGCACCCTCCGCATCCCAGGTTCAAGCGATTCTCCTGCCTCAGCCTTCCGAGTAGCTGGGATTACAGGCATGCGCCACCATGCCTAGCTAATTTTGTATTTTTAGTAGAGACAGGGTTTCTCCACGTTGGTCAGGCTGGTCTCAAACTCCCGACCTCAGGTGATCCGCCCACCTTGGCCTCCCAAAGTGCTGGGATTACAGGCGTGAGCCACCGCGCCCGGCTGCTTCAAACCTTTCTTCTGCAGCTTCCTCACGTCTCTCAGCCTTCACAGAATTGAAGAGAGTTAGGGCCTTGGTCTGGATTAGGCTTTGGCTTCAGGGAATGTTGTGGCTGATCTTCTATCCAGACCACTAAAACTTTCTGTCAGCAATAAGACTGTTTCATTTCTTATCATTCATGTGTTCACTAGCATAGCATTTTTTATTTCTTTTAAGAACTTTTCCTTTGCATTCACAACTTGGCTAACTGTTCAGCACAAGAGGCCTGGCTCTCAGCCTGTCTCAGCTTTTGACGTGCCGTCTGTACTAAGCGTAGTCATTTCCAGCTTTTGATTAAAGTGAGAGATGTGTGGCTCTTCCTTTCACTTGAACATTGAGAGCTCTTTGTAGGGTTATTAATTGGCCTAATTTCAATATGGTTGTGTCTCAGAGAGTAGGGAGGCCCAAGGAAAGAGATAGGGAAATAGCTGGTTGGTGGAGCAGTCAGAACACACACAACATTTATTAAGTGTGCCATCTGATACGAGTGTGGTTCATGGCACCCCAGATCAATTACAATAGTAACATCAAAGATCAAGAATTACCAAAATGTGACACAGACACAAAGTGAGCACAGGCTGTTGAAAAAAATGGCACTGATAGGTTTGCTGAACACAGGGTTGCCACAAACCTTCAATTTGTAAAAAACATAATGTCTACAAAGTGCAATAAAACAAGGTATGCCTGTACCAGTGAAAGATGTGGAAAGAGACATTCGCATATATTGCTAATGAGAGTGCAAATTGGTTCAACCTCTATGGAGGGCAATTTGGCAGTATCAATCAGCTCTTCCTGTACTGATATGGAAAGGTCTCTGATATATCTTGTGTCGTAAGTGAAAATGCAAGATGTGGAAGCGGAGTGCGTTATTACCTTTTGTGTGTGTTGTAGGAAGATAAACAGCTATACATATAAGTTGTTATTGCTTAGGCAAGCCCTGGGAAGATATACAAGAAACTTTAATAGTACTTACGTTTGGGGAGGGGAATTGAGCTGGAAAACAAGAGTGAAGGAAGATTTATTTGTCCTTATATAATCTTTTGTATCTTTTAAATTTTGTTCCATGTAGAATAGAATTGTTTAGGCCAGGTGCAGTTGCTCCTGCCTATAATTTCAGCACTGTGGGAGGCTGAGGCAGGTGGATTGCTTGAAGTCAGGAGTTTGAGACCAGCCTGGCCATCATAGTGAAACTCGGTCTCTACAAAAAAATACAAAAAATTAGCCGGGCATGGTGGCACACACCTGTGATCCCAGCTACTTGGGAGGCTGAGGCACAAGACTTGCTTGAGCCTGGGAGGCAGAGGTTGCAGTGAGCCAAGATCATACCACTGCACTCCAGCCTGGGCAACAGAGTGAGACTCCATCTCAAAAAAAAAAAAAAAAAAAGAATAGAATTGTTTAGATGCCAAAAACAATATCAGAAGATCAACAACAAACTGGAAAACACATTTACAACATAATATGACAAAGGGCTAATTTCTTTAATCTACAGAGAGTTTATAAATCAGTCTAAAAAATTAACAGAAGAGGGTAAAGGATATGAGAACTCGTTTTAGAAAGAAATACAAATGGCCAATAATCATATGAAAAAGATGCCTAACTTATGTATTATTAAAGGAAAGAAAACCCACAGGGAATCCTTTGGAGAAGAATTGAACTCTATTATTAGATGTGTTTAAGTAGAGAATAAATGACCCATTATTAAGGTTGTTGTTAAGGAGTTTCTTTCAATCATCTGATAAAGGAAAGGTTTCCAACATCTGAGGGAACTAATTCCTTCCAATCCTTAGGTCTTTAATTCTTTATGGTACCCAATGGCGGTGTATAGATAAGGCCAGGCAAGCCAGCCTAAGAAAAGGAAGGGAAGGAAAATAATAGAAGTTCACCTAGAAAGCACAAATCTCAGAAATGGAAGGGATCTTGGAGTTCATTTTTCAAACCTCCCTGCTAATATATTTCCTCTTGGGACACAGTCCCAGATCTGCCACTTAACACCACTGAGCAAGTTTATTGGTATATTATTCACTCATTCACTAAATATTTACTGAGTCCCTTCTATGTGTGAGGCACAGTCCCTATCCTCATGGAAACAGGCATTAATCAAATGCAAAATTGCAACTGTAGCAGGCACTATGAAGAAGAATTATGCAGTGCTATGACAGCCCGAGTATGATATGACCCAGACAAAAATTTTAGGAAAGTTGTACTGATTAGGATGAATAGGCATTTAGGCAACAGAAAGGAAGAACACTAGGCAGAGGCAATCGCAGGTGCAAAGGCCCTACCAGGAGGGATCACGACAAGCACTAGGTTGGAAAAGATGGAAAATAGTATGAAAGTGTGGTACGAGGTGAGGTTGCAGAGTCTGACATTAAGGGGTTCTTACTCTAAGAACAATGGGAATCCCTTAAAGGGTTTAAACGGGATGAAGGGGTAAAGGACACATCCTGATCGGATTCAGATTCTGAAACTATGACTCTGGCTGCAGAGTAGAGAATGGATTGCAGGGAGACAAGACCAGATGTGCAGAGGTGAGTAAGGAGGCAGATAAAGTAGACAGGAGATGATGGGTGCTTAGACGAGCATGTAGAGCAATGCAGACATATGTGAGAGATGTTTAGGAAGTAAAATTGGTAAGACTTGATGATGGGTTCCATCTCGAGAGTGGCAAAGAGGAAGGAAATATGTCAATAATGCTTCCTAAGATTTTGGCATGTGCAATGGAATAGATGAGACAGATAACAATGGAAGAGAACTAAGTTTGGAAGGGAATCACAGTTCAGTTGAGAACATGCCAGCTATGAGATGCTTTTGAGAGCACACATCAGTCAGTTGGCAACATTTATTTATGGAGTGTCTACTAAGTAGCTAGTAGTGGAATATGCAGGTTTACTTATTTGTATAAAAGAAAAATAAAAAGGATACACACAATTCCCCCTTCTTTGAGACCCTTGCTGTTCCACTATTCTATTGTCTTCTCACTTCTGTCATTGTCTGTTCTCTGACAGTCTCCACTCCTCATTTGTTGGATGGAATGATCTGATCCCTCACATGTATAGTTTCTTGGCCAGTTAATTTCTACAGACCTTTACCACCACTCCATTTCACTGTCCAGTCCCATGGCTACACTGTGAGCCTCATCACTAAGAACTCATCAACCTTAAACTTCTTGTTTTCTAACTGGACCCTCCTGTCCTTTTGGCTCTCTCATTTCCCTCCCGTCCTCTTCCTGCATCCTCCTCATTTACTTTCCTATTTCTTCCCTTCCTATTATTTCCAAAGCTTTCTGGAAGGATTTCCTCTCTACTGTGGCCTGACACATAGGAGACATTCAATGAATACTTGAGAGGTGACCTTCTCCTCTTCTTTGTCTCCCATTCATTCCCAACCCACTGGACTTCAGCATTGACCTCCACCTCCACCAAGGCTGAGGCAGGGGATCACTTGAGCTCAGGCATTCGAGGCTGCAGTGAGCAGTGACTGTGCTGCTGCACTCCATCCTGTGTGACAGAGTGAGACCCTATCTCAAAAAAAAAAAGATAAAATTCACCATTTTAATCATTTTGAAGTGTACAAGTAATTGGCTGAGTGCAGTGGCTCACGCCTATAATCCTAGCACTTTGGGAGTCCAAGGCTGGTGGATCACCTGAGGTCAGGAGTTCGAGACCAGCCCAGCCAACATGGTGAAACCCTGTCTCTACTAAAAATACAAAAATTAGCCAGGCGAAGTGTTGGATGCCTATAACCCAGCTGCTCAGGAGGCTGAGGCAGGAGAATCGCTTGAACCTGGGAGGCGGAGGTTGCAGTGAGCCAAGATCATGCCACTGCACTCCCAGCCTGGGCAACAGAGCGATACTCCATCTCAAAATAAAATAAAATAAAGTGTACAAGTCAGTGGTTTTTAGTATAATCAGAATGTCATTCAACTATCACCATCCCCTAACTCTGGAACATTTTCATCATGCTCTAAAGAATCCCTGTACTGGCCAGGCACCGTGGCTCATGCCTGTAATCCCAGCACTTTGGGAGGCCAAGGTGGGAGGATCACCTGAGGTCAGGAATTCGAGACCAGCCTGGCTAACGTGGTGAAACCCTGTTTCTACTAAAATATAAAAAAGTAGCCGGGCTTGGTGGCACATGCCTGTAATCCCAGCTTCTTGGCAGCCTGAGGCAGGAGAATCACTTGAACCCGGGAGGTGGAGGCTGAGCCGAGATTGCACCATTGCACTCCAGCTTGGGCAACGAGAACGAAACTCTGTCTCAAAAAACAAAAACAAAAACAAGAAGCCCTGTACTTCTGAATTCCCCCTCTTCTCCATCTCCTGGCAACCACTAATCTGCTTACCATCTCTGTGATTTTACCTATTCTAGACATTGCACATAAATAAAATAGTAAAATAAGTGGCCTTTTGTGTCTAGCTTGTTTCCTTTAATATAATGTTTTCAAGTTTTACCACTATTGTAGCATGTTTCAGTACTTCATTCCTTTTTATGGCTTAATAGTATTCCATTGTATGGATATACCATATTTTGTTTAGCCATTCATTAGTTGATGGAATTGATCTCATTTCCACATTTTGGCTATTATAATAATGTTGCTATGCACATTGCTATACAAGTTTTTGTGTCAACATATGTTTTCAATTCTCTTGGGTATATATCTAGGAGTGGAATTGCTGGGTCGTGTGATAACTGTATGTTTAACGTTTTGAGGAACTGCCAAACTCCTTTCCATAGCCACTGCACCATTTATACCATTCCCATCAGCCCTGCATGAGGGGTCCAGTTTTCCCACATCCTGGGTGCCACTTATTTTCTGGTTTGGTTTTTTTGTTATGTTTTGTTTGGGCTTTTAAAAAACAGCCATCTTGGTGGGTGTGAAGCAGTATCTCACTGTGGTTTTGATTTGCATTTCCCTAGTGACTGATGATACTGAGTATCTTTTCATTTTGGGGCCGTTTGTGTATCTTCTTTGAATGTAGAGTCTTTTTGAAAGGCAATCTCATCAGGTTGCTTCAGTACTGAAAATTTTAAATTGTTCCTAATTGCCTACAGGATAAAATAAACATTTCTGAGTGTGCCACACAAGGCCCTTCAGGATCTGGCCTCAGCCTTCCGGTCCAACAGCTTCTGTCACTCTCCTTCCCACACTTTCTGTTTCAGCTGTGTTCAACTGAGGAGAGGTGGGGATATTTTGCTTTTGTTTCCTTTTTTTGTCAAACTAGTCTGCAACAATAGAGGATGTCAACCAAAGTTAAGGAACGGAGTGAGCTGGCCAGAACAGGGTAATGAGATGGGTGCACATGCCTGCAGCTCCCTGCCACCTTGCCTTTCTCCCTCTGATCCTTCTTGCCTTTTGCTTCTCGGCAGCACTCACTTTGCCCTAACTAGGCCACGTAAGTCCTGGACAGGACGATATTCATGTCTCTAGACCATACTAGAAGGTTCTGGCTTTGAAGTTTTCCTGGGCTGTGAGGTATGTGTTTCCCTGCATCCTCTGCTTTCCTGGGACTACACTAGGCAGAGCAGGAGGAGGCAGGTGGGCAGAGGAATAGCAGCCGTTTGTTCTGGAGGCCCCTTTTCTCTCCCGTCTTGACTGCAAAGGGCTGGAAAGTCAGTTTCTATTGTGATTAAGTTATAATTTAAGGCAGTGAACATGTGCTCTGCTGGCAGCTATAAAGATTCAAATCATAAAGTTTTACAGTGGAACGGTTTCTGTAAAAGCATCGTTAGGAAGTGGGAACCATGCCTTTAATTCTTATGACATATGGGACTGCCTGGTTTGTTTTGGTTTCCGTGGAGTTTAGTAGGGTGATGGTCTGACTAATTAAAGTCAGACCTTCCTCTCCACAGTGCTGTGCCCATCACAGGACAGTGTAGAGAGGTGGAACTTTTCTCCCCATCTCAGCTCATCAGGGATGGGGACTCTCAGAAATCAGGAGTAACCCTTTGAAAACTAAATATTTTAAAATCTCTTCCAACTTACTAGGCTTCATTTCTTGGGGAGTCTATGTGTTCCTCTGTTCCTTTCTGGCCAGGGGCAGACCTCAACAATGAACCAGCCTGATTGAAGATAATTTCCTTCAGAGGGGTCAGCTGAGAAGATAATAGGGCCCTGTAACTAGGTCAATGGTAGAAACAGAGAGAATAATAATATCGTAGCTATCTCAACCGACTTTCACTTAACTTACATGCCCGGTTAACCGACACTCTCTATATCCTGTGTATAACATTCTAACTGATGCCCACGACATACTATCGGCTGATGGTTTTGCTAGTATACCATCCTGGCCACTTACTGTCATTCCCACGTGTTGTCTTGTGTGCTTACCAGAACTCAGCTGTACTTGTTTCTAAGCCTCTTTATACCAGTGCTAGTTATTATTGCAATTACCTAATTTCATTAAGTACAGTCATCCCTCTGTATTCACAGGTTCCTCATCCACAGATTCTACCAACCACAGATCAAAAATATTCAAGAAAAAAAAACACAATAAAAAAATAATAGGCCGGG
>NW_012107252.1:3919560-3947478 GCF_000951045.1 Mandrillus leucophaeus
GGCTGGGTGTGGTGGCATGCACCTGTAGTCCCAGCTACTCGGGAGGCTGAGGCAGGGGAATCACTTGAACCGGGGAGGCAGAGGTTGCAGTGAGCTAAGATCACACCACTGCACTCCAGCCTGGTGACAGAGCAAGACTGCATCTCACACACACACACAAAAAAAAAAAAAAAAGAAAGAAAGAAAATCAGTTGCAGAAGAATACATATAGTATGATATACATGCTTATAAAGTTCCAAAACAAGCAAAACTAAGCAATATATTGCTTAAGAACATATATATATTTGGTAAGCTATAAAGAAAATAGGGACCTGAGGGGAAGAAAAATCTGAGATGCTAGTTCTGTGGGTGGGATGGGGAAGTATGGACTTGGGGTCCAGAAGGAGCACATCAGAGATGCCAACTGTAAATAGTCATGTTCTCTTTCTTAAGTGGGATGGTGGTTCACAAATGTTCATTTTATTGGGCTTCATAACTTTCACATAACTCATATATAATGTTTAATAAAAGTTTAATGCCTTGAAGAAGGAAAAGAAAATAGAAAAGTGTAGAGATTAAAGTCAAAGATCTTGACTTGAAGAAATTTAGAGTTAGAAAAGCCAGAAAGCCAGACCTCCAGAAACAATGAGCTTAGCTGGGTACTTGTACCGGGATCCATGCCCTGACTGCTGTTTCTACCCCGTCCTTAGGAGGAGATCTCCAGGCTTCCCAGGCCCTCTTTCTCTCACAGTGTGTGGTCTGTGGCCCTAGAAACATTGCGGAGACTGTTATCGGGACCTTGTAGTTAAGGCAGCAAATGCTACAGGGAGGAAGCTCGAGAGCACCTAGGGAAGGCAGATGTTAGAGTCACCGGGCTGTGGACTTGGAACCATCAGGTGAGAGAGAGACTTGGGCTTCAGGGTTCTGTCACAGCCTTGCGGCAAGCTCTGTATGTGTGTGGGATTTTTGTGAGCGGGCTTGTGTTTTCAGGGTGGATAGACTAATCAAACTTTATGAAAAAGTTTGCTCTGGCCTTGGCAGAAATAGCAGATGGCCTGAGCTGCATCTTTGACCCAGAGTCCTAATGCTGGTCCAGAAGCAAGCAGGGAAAGTGTAAGCAAAGAGCCCATCAGTTATGTGTTTTGGCCAAATTGGTTGGTTCAGCTACCAAGCAGGCAACCTAATTCCTCGGGAAGCACAGCTCATTAGGAAGGGAACAAAATAGTTCTTATTAAAAATAAGAAGAGGAATAGAAAGAAATTGAATTACGTTTTCTAAAGCTGCTCAAAGAGTAGGCTAAGTGTTTCCTAACATATGCATATGAAGTTCATTCACTGACTTAAAAAATTCTTTTATTCAGTAAATATTTACTAGCAGTCCACTATGCACCAGTCTTAATCCTACAATTTGAGAATGCATTGGTGAATAAATCAACATGGTCCCTTCCCTTGTAAGGCTTGTAGTCGAGTGGGGAAAAGAAGGAAACATATAATTATTTGTTGTTACAAATGCGGATGAGTGCTGTGAAATAAATTGCACAACTATCTAGAATAATAGGGTGATTTGTCAAGAGTGGCCTCTGATGAAATGCGTTTAAATTAAGATCTGCAGTTAAGGCCTGCAATGAGCAAGGAGGACAGTTCAAAAAGAAGGAACAAGTATTTTAATGGTCCTGAGGCAGGAAAATGCTTGTTTGCATTTGAAGAATGAGAAAAAACCAATCAGCTATTGCTACATAACAAGCAACCACACCCTTTGCATACAATAGCACTTACTTCTCATGCATCTGTAGGTGATCTGATCTAAGCTCAGCTTGGCCAGGAATCTTTGCTCCTTGTAGTAGGTCTGATCCAAAGATGTTCATTCTGCAGCTTAGGCTGAAAAGACAGCAGCTACCTGGTGAGAGCTCTTCTCTCCGGGAGGACCAAGCATACAAGTACTTGCTTAGGTCGCATCTGCTAATGTGCCATTGGCCAAAACAATCACAAAACTGAGTCAAAAGTCAAGAAGCAGGTAAAATTCGCCATGGAGGTAGTTGGGAAGTAAATGTTTTTGAACAATAATCTAATCTACAACAGTGCATCTCTTTGTGAATATTTACATCCCTCCCACCTGCAAAATACATTCACCCACAATCCCAAGACTCCCCCAGTTTGTATTTTATTCATTTATTGAGACAGAGTCTCACTCTGTCACCCAGGCTAGAGTACAATGGCACAATCTTGGCTCACTGCAGCCTCTGCCTCCTGGGTTCAAGCAATTCTCCCGTCTCAGCCTCCCAAGTAGCTGGGATTACAAGGTATGCACTACCACACCCAGCTAATTTTTATATTTTTAGTAGAGACGGGGTTTCACCATGTTAGCCAGGCTGGTCTCGAACTCCTGACCTCAAGTGATCTCCCCAGCTCAGCCTCCCAAAGTGCTGGGATTATAGGTGTGAGCCACTGTGCCCAGCCTCCCCCAATTTTCACTCAAATTGTAGTACTTGGCTTAAGATCCAGGATCTTATCATCTGTATATCAGGCCTAAATATGGTTTCTCTTGATCTGAAGACCTAAGAACTTAAAAATATAAATCATTGCAACTCCCCATCCCCCATCCCATTCAACATACAGTGGTAGAATACAGGATAGTAACAATACATTATTCCATTTAAAAAAATAAAAAAGGAAAGAACCGCCGGGCGTGATAGCTCCTGCCTGTAATCCCAGCACTTTGGAAGGCCGAGGCCGGTGGATCACCTGAGGTCGGGAGCTCAAGACCAGCCTGGCCAACATGGTGAAACCCCGTCTCTACTAAAAATACAAAAATTAGCTGGGCATGGTGGCACATGCCTGTAGTCCCAGCTACTAAGAAGGCTGAGGCAAGAGAATCGCTTGAACCTGAGAGGCGGAGGTTGCAGAAAGCTGAGACCGTGCCACTGGACTCCAGCCCAGGCAACAGAGCGAGACTCTGTCTCAAAAAACAAACAACAAAAAAAGGAAGAACTAGAAGCACATAGAAATCACCAGTCCTGACCAGGCACCGTGGTTCATGCTTTTGATCCCGGTGCTTTGCAAGGCTGAGGCAGAAGAATTGCTTGAGTGCAGAGGTTTGAGAACAGCCTGGACAACACAGCAGGATCCCACCTCTACAAAACATTTTTTAAAAAATTAGCTGGGCATGTTGATGCATGCCTGTAGTTCTAGCTATGAGGGAGGCTGAGGCAGGAGGATCATATGAGCCCAGGAGTTTGAGACTGCAGTGAGCTATAATCATACCACTGCACTCCAGCCTGGGTGACAGAGTGAGACTCTGTCTCTAAAAAAGAGAGAGAGAGAAATGAAATCAGAAATCGCCAGTCCATAGCAGTTCTGAAATTCTACTGGGCAAATGTGGACAGGCCCCGCAGTCCTAGGGGCTGAGAATGCTCTCCGATTAGGCTCTGACTCTGGATCTCCCATCCATTGTTCTCCATCGCTCTTGGTCCAGTCCTCTGGAAGACCTTCCTTTTCCATCATCCTTGGACATCACCCATGGACACTTCTGAAAAAGATATTAAATAATTTTTGTGGCTGAGCCGCTTTTTTCAGCCTACTGCCTACATGTAGAAGTTTGGGGCCCCAGCAATCTTTTTACTTCTTGAATAGTCTCTGTCTCTTTCAGTTGGAGCTGGCAGTCTTTTGCCAATACAGCTCTTTCACAAACTTTGTGGTTGTTTTTTTTTTTTTGAGACAGAGTCTCGCTATGTCGCCCAGGCTGGAGTGCAGTGGTACGATCTCGGCTCACTGCAACCTCCGCCTCCCGGGTTCACTCCATTCTCCTGCCTCAGCCTCCCAAGTAGCTGGGACTACAGGCACCTGCCACCATGCCTGGCTAATTTTTTATATTTTTAGTAGAGACGGGGTTTCACCGTGTTAGTGATGGCCTCGATCACTAACGATAGTGATGGGATGGTGATGGGATGGTCTCGATCTCCTGACCTTGTGATCTGCCTGCCTCGGCCTCCCAAAGTGCTGGGATTACGGGTGTGAGCCACCCTGCCCAACCAACTTTGTGGATTTTTATGTGTTTCATACTCATCAACTCTATATACCACAAGCCACATCCACAATTTTTACAAGACAGAATCTACTCAGACTTAAGTACTGGGAATGTCAGGCTGCTGTAGAACCTTGCTCTTAAGTTTTCTAGAAGCTTCATTTTCAGCTGCAAGAGGCTATTAGATGCCATCTGATTTCCTTCAAAGCTTAATACTCTTGATTTTGACTTCACCCTGAAACAATATCATTCTTACAGCACTCTCTGAATTAGGTCTTTAGCCCCAGGATGGATCTTAATTTGAAAATCTCTTACTAGAGAGATTGGAGATGAGAAAGTTTTATTTTTCAACCCCACAAGTTCTGGGTTCTCTATATTCCCACTGAATCCTGCTTGCACACTAGCCAGTTCTTTTCTGAGTTTATCACTTTCTTGTTAGTGCCTCATCAAATACAGCTAAAAACAGCCAGCTCATGCTTGCAATATTTTGCCTTAAGATCCCCTCCTTCAACTTCGCTAGTTTATAGGATACATTTCCTGCCTTCCAGATTATTGTAGTTTAGTCACATATTTACCACTAAATAATACAAGTTGCTATTATTCCCGGCTTTTAGATCAGCTTCCTTGCTGCCCACTTGCCTAGTCCCAAAGCCAATGTCACATATCTTTGTGTTTTGTTGTTCTAGTTATAACAGCACCTTGCTATTTAAAATGACTGCAAAGGCAGGGCACAGTAGCTCACGTCAACTCCCAGCACTTTGGGAGGCCAAGGCAAGTGGATCACTTGAGTCCAGGAGTTCGAGACCAGCCTGGCCAGCGTGTCGAAATGCCATCTCTACTAATAATACAAAAAAAAATTAGCTGGTGTGATGGCACATACCTGTAGTCCCAGCTGCTCGGGGGGCTGAGGTGGGAGGATCACTTGAGCCCGGGAGGTGAAGGCTGCAGTGAGCCCTTATCATGCCACCGTACTCCAGCCTGGGCAACAAAGTGACCCTGTCTCAAAAATTAATTAATTAAGTGATTGCAAAATATGAAATCAAAATGAGTGGTGTAAAAGAGAGAAAATAAAAGGGCACAGACCCGAGCGTTAGATAACTCTCACATTTAAAGATGTAGTAGAGGAAAAGAAGAAAGGAGTCTGAGAAGGAATGGACGATGGAGTTCGTAAAACCAAGGAGGAAAAGGGAGTGTTTTAAAAGAGAAAATGGGCCGGGCACAGTGGCTTACGCCTGTAATCCCAGCACTTTGGGATCACTTGAGGTCAAGAGTTCAAGACCAGCCCGGTCAACATGGTGAAACCCCGTCTTTATTAAAAATACAAAAATTAGCTTGGCATGGTGGGATGCGCCTGCAGTCCCCGCTGCTTGGGAGGCTAAGGCAGAAAAATTGCTGGAACATGGGAGGCAGAGTTTGCAGTGAGCTGAGGTTGTAACACTGCACTCCAGCCTGGTCAACAGAGTGAGACTCTGTCTCAAAAAGTAAAATAAAATGAAATAAAATAAAATACAATAAAATAGAAAATGATGAGAAAATGATGAGCTATGTCAAATGCTCCTGGGAGATCAAGGACAGAGACATACGTGTCTTCAGGATTTGTCAATATGGAGGGCAATAGGTAACTTTGAGAAGAGCTTAGTGGAATGACAGGGCAAATTCAAGTTGACATGAATTGAAGAGCCAATAGGGGGTGAGAAAAGGTATGCAGCAGATGTAGACAACACCTTGGAGGTGTCTGGAGTAAAGAAGAGCGGAAGACTGGGCGTGGTGGCACACGCCTATAATCCCAGCACTTTGAGAGACCGAGGTGGGAGGATTGTGTGAGCCCAGGAATTCAAGACCAGCTTGGGAAACATAGTGAGACTCCATCTCTGCAAAAGAATTTTAAAAATTAACTGGGCTTGATGACATGCACCTGTAGTCCCAGCTAGTTGGGAGGCTGAGGCAGGGGGAATCACTGAGCTCAGGAATTCGAGGCTGCAGTGAGCTGTGGTCGTGCTGCTGCACTCCATCCTGGGCTGGCCATCATCCTCAGCAAACTAACAAGAACAGAAAACCAAACACCGCATATTCTTACTCATAACCGAGAGTTGAACAATGAGAACATGGACCCAGAGAAGGGAACAACACGCACACAGGGCCTGCTGGGGGCTGGGGGTTGAGCGGGGGCTGGGGGTTGAGCGGGGGTACTTAGAGGACAGGTCTATAGGAGCAGAAACCACCATAGCACACGTATACCTATGGAACAAACCTGCATGTTCTGCACATGTATCCCTTTTTTTTTTAAAATTTGTTTTTCTTTAGAAGAAATAAAGGGGGAAAAAAGAAGAGCAGAAAAATATGATGGCAAGTGGAAAGGATGTGGAATCAAGAAAGGGAACTTTTTTATTCTTGAGAGAAGATACCAGTGCATGTGTGTGTGCGCTGATGGAAGTGATCCAGGCAAAGAAAAAGACTGACAGTCAAGAAACAGAGATGATGAAGCAGTTTTAAAAGACAAGAAGGGATGGAATCCAGACCGCGTGTGAGGGATTAGACTTCATTCGTAAAAGGGTCATTCTCAGCTGTAACAGAAGAGAACAGGGAGCAGATGAAGTTAATTCAGAGATAAGAAGCCAACACAACGAGCACCCGCTTTTCCTGGGTGCCCGCTCTGTGTCAGGCATTGCGCCACAAGTTCTGCACGCGGTGCTTGGGCCCCTTGACTTTGGTTTTATTTCATTCCCATTTTACAAGAAAAGAGAAGCTTAAAAGGTTAATTTTCCTAACGTTTCTCAACTTACAGGTAGCAGAACTGGGATTTAAACCCCATGCATCTGATCCTGAACCCACATTTGATTTCTATTCCAAACGGATTCATTTTTCCGTAGAGAAATAATGTTCAAAAAATCAGACAGAACTAAGAATACACGGCCTGCAGACCAGACCCGGTCTAGTCTGGATCCCCGGGGCTCGCTTCTCAGGGGAGCAGGAGGGGTTGGGGGCAGTTGCTGTGGTGAAGACATTTGAAGGAAGTGGGGAGAGAAGACTGATACTAACTCCAGTCCGTTCGCCTTTTAGATGCTGCATAATTTTCAAAGAATTTTTGTGTTCCTTCTCTCAGTGAGCAATGAATAGCTTCAGTGGAGCTAGAAATCTTTCTGTAGGAAGAAAGGAGCTATGCTCTGGTTGTCATGAGGCATTTGAGTTCTAGGGGATCTGAAATAGGATTCTTCACATTTATCCTTGGCATAGTCTAGGGTAATTCAGTAAATTTTTTTTTTTTTTTTTTTTTTTTTTTTTAAGACAGAGTCTCGCTCTGTCACCCAGGCTGGAGTACAGTGGTGCAATCTCAGCTCACTGAAACCTCTGCCTCTCAGATTCCAGCGATTCTCTTGCCTCAGCCTACTGAGTAGCTGGGATTACAGGCATGCACCACCACACCTGGCTAATTTTTGTATTTTTAGTAGAGACAGGGTTTCACCATGTTGGCCAGGATGGTCTCAAACTCCTGACCTCAAGTGATCTGCCTGCCTCAGCCTTCCAAAGTGCTGGGATTGTAAGAGTGAGCCACCACACCCAGCCCTTTTTTTTTTTTTTTTTTCTGTCCAGATGGGATATTGCTCTGTAGCCCAGGCTGGAGCGCAGTGGCAAGATCATGGCTCACTGTAGCCTCAAACTGCAGGATTCAAGCAATCCTCCTGCCTCAGCCTCCAGAATAGCTAGAACTACAGGTGCACGCCATCACACCTGGCTACTTTTTCTATGTTTTGTAGAGACAGGGTCTTGCTTTGTTGCCCAGGCTGGTCTCAAACTCCTGGGTTCAAGCCATCCTCCCGACTTAGCCTCCCAAAGCACCAGGATTACAGGCATGAACTACCACGCCCAGCCCAAGCATGGTATTAATACACACCTTTCACAAGGATGAGTTCCATCTCTTTGCAGCTAGTTAGCCCTGTTCTACCCTGATCGACATCAGAAGCCCCGCTTTTAAATACTGTTCTACATCAGAAGGGAAACCAAATGAAAACATGTGGAAGAACTATGTCCAGGCTCACAGTACTATTTTAGAAAGCATCTCAACAATGGAGTCAGGAAAGGGAGAAGTGCCATGCCCATATCAGAAAATATACTCGTCATACTAACACGTACAGTGCTTTGTGCTCATTCATTTAGCAGATACTGAGCTAGTACCGGGTTCCAGGCCCGGAGCTGGCTAAAGGGGTATGAAGGTAAATGAGGCTCTTCTCCAGCCCTTGAAGAACTCCCGAGCTAGTGGGCCAGCAGGTTACCCTGAAGAGGCGTTCAATGAAGATATGTCTGAGGAGCTGTGAGAACATAGCAGTGGCAGGCTAGATAAGGGGTCAGATCAGAGAGGGCCAAAGAGTGTAAGCAGTGGTGCAACTTGATCTGATTTATGATTTATAGTTTGCTTTTGCATACTTTATTATTTTGTTTAAATCAGATGTTCATAGCCTTCCCTCTTATGCTCTTTTCTGCCTTGAGCCTTCCAAAACCTATCAGAATGCAGCTTGTCAGATGTGTGAGAAACCCCTGAAGCTGTGAGCCCCGTTTCCAGGAGTCTGGGCCCACTGCTAGCCTTGGCCCTCCTAAGCCCCGTACCCTTGCTTTTCCTAGGCAAGCAGTGAAATGTCTCCAAAATCTGGGGACAACTGTTTCCCAGCCTTGGGCTGCTTCTGCTTCCTTCCTTGTTCTTCACAAGCTGTAGAGCCTCCTGAGGTGGGGTCGAGGCATCTCATTTTCAGGGTTTTTTAGTCAGGGTAGGCTAATGACTACATCCAACAAATCCTTTTTAGAAGGCAGTCACATAGCAGTGCCTTTGGAATCCAGGTTGAGCCGCCCCCTAGGGTTCAGGATCCCCCTGCTGGATGCTCTAACTGGCACAGGAGAAAAGAAAGAGCATGAAGGGTCAAGTAGGAGATTTGTATTGGCTCAGGGGAAATGGCTTACATCACCTCCACCTACGATCCAGTGAGGGGAATTCCTATCTAACTGCGAGGGAGGCTGGGAATGCAATCAAGCTGTGTGCCCAGGAAGAAGAGGAAACGGGTTTCAGTGAGCACATAGTACACTCTGCGGCACGGCGAGTAGAACTCACAGACAGTAGACTGCTGAGCACCAGCAAGTACGAAGGCAACAGCCACAGGATCCCCCTGTGCCCGTGCCTGGAGACATAGCCCATATTTAGGGCTGTAGGTGGGAGGACTGGCAGAGGCCACTCCATGGACGAAAGGAGCCTGGGCACCAGGGGCTGAGTAAGAACTGTTTTGAACAGAATGGGAGCTGACTCACATCTGGAGGAGAGTTCTCGGGTGGGTCCCTCAGTATTTCTGTAACTGGGTCAATCTGTCTCTCTTCAAGCTTTTTCAACCATGGTAACCACGAATGCCCTAAGCCATTGACTGTAATTAATGAATTTCTCTCCTACGCATCTGGAATGTACAGTCTAGATGTACAAGTTGTACTGTCCTTGGGAGAACTAAGAAAATAGTTGCTCTGGTGGCCTGGCACGGTGGCTCATGCCTGTAATCCCAGCACTTTGGGAGGCCAAGGCAGGTGGATCACAAGTTCAGGAGATGGAGACCATCCTGGCTAACATGATGAAACCCCATCTCTACTAAAAATACAAAAAATTAGCCGGGTGTGGTGGCACGCACCTGTAGTCCCAGCTACTTGGGAGGCTGAGGCAGGAGAATCACTTGAACCTGGGAGGTGAAGGTTGCAGTGAGCTGAGATGGTGCCACTGCACTCCAGCCTGGGCAACAGATCGAGACTCCTTCTCAAAAAAAAAAAAAAAAAAAAAAAAAAAAAAAAAAAAAGAAAAGAAAGAAAGAAAATAGTGCTCAGGTAATTCTTCTGTCTTTGTGGCTCAGTTGAGGAACCCTGGCTGAGAAACCCCTGCCTGAAGAGATACAAACAAACAGCATTTCATATTTGAGGCAAATGTTCTAGACTATTCTCTTCCTCCCCCCAATCTCCTGTGCCCTGAAAGGAAACAAACTGATGTCGTGAGAAATTCCTTTCTAATAACAAAAACAAATGGGAGGTCTCCTGGGACTGTTCCTGTGGAGAGACAGTGGTCGTTTAAGAATGAGAAAATGGTGACTCCTGCTCAGGGTTCTGGTTAAGTAGCAGGTAGAATTTTTCCAACATCATTTTGAATCAAGAGAGGCACCGAAATCACTTTAGTAAAATCTTCGAGTGGGAAAAATGTAAAGAAAACAAAATCCAACTAAGGTCGTTTTTCCCCAGGAAAGGCATTAGTCAGGCAGCCGCTGGAGCCAGCCACCTCTCAAGAGCCTGTTTTTCAGTGTCACTGCGGTGACTCTCCATGCTCTGGGTTTTAATTCTAGCCTCTAATCTCAGTCGCTTCTGTGATAAATTAATTGTAATAATAGAGGCCCCAGTTACGAGGTCTGCACCGTTTGCTTGTAATATGAGCGACAGGTTTAGGGCCTGCTTTATTTAAGATGCTGGGGTAATTACATGGGAGTTAGCATATGCAGGCAGAGATATGATTCATTCTTCCAGCCACAAGCATGACACAGCTGTTTGCGGGATAAAATAGGGGAACCGTGTTGTTACAAAATGTTCCCCTTATTATACCTCATTAAAAACAAGGCTGTGATAAGTCAGGACTGGCAATGAAGAAAATCTATTGCCCCTCTGTAAAACCTGATAGGAGAGGGCTTAGAGCTCTGCTGTGTCATTTTATTTTTTATTTATTTTTACTTTTTTATTTTTTTGTCCTTTCTCTGACTCTTTTCTCCCTGTTATTCAGCAACTCTCTGAATACTTGGGGAAGGAACAGTCTCCCAGACCCTCTCGCTTTCTTCTTATGAAATAGGGGCTGCCCTTTCTTTGCTTAGCTGAAGCTGAGAATGTTCAGAAAGACAGCGCATTCGCCCAGAACAAAGTGGCAGGGGGGGTCTTTTTGGCGACCTGTCCCAATTTTGTCCTCATCACCTTTAACAGGAGCACATAGGCTGAGAGCGCTCAGAGGCTCCAGCAGGGGCCAGAGCTTCAAAGTCGGAGAAAATCATGGGCAACAGACAGAGGCTCATTCCTTTCAAGAGTCAGACATATGTTCTCTTCCACCATCATCTTTCTTTTTAAAAATAACTTTAAAATTTAAAATGAATTTTGGCCTCATTTTTCTTCTTCTTTGCTCTCTCTCCAAGGTTACTAGTGAGAGCTTAAACCAACATGCAGATTAACATTGAACTACGGACCCAGGGCCAAATAAATCACACTGGTTTTTTATCAAAATGGTTGGTTAGGAAAAGTAAGTATCACAGTGTAGAATCGTCTTCAGCAGTATCTCCCTAGGGCCATTCCAGAAGAGCTGTTCAGGATACATCCATGTGTCTGTTCAACAGTAAAGCCCACCTGGGAAGCCATGGAGCTTCATGGCTAAGAGTGGGCTGGGAAGCTCGACTGCATGGGTTCAAATCTTAGCTCCCCCACCTCCTAGCTGTGTGGACTTGGGAAGCTGAGCCAATATCTCCAGGAGTCAATCTTCACAATCTAACCAATGAAATTGGCAATAATATTATCCACCTCTAGGGTTGTTCTAAGGCATAAATAAGATAATCCATGCAAAAAGCCTAGAACAATGCCTGGCAAACAGCAAGTGCTCAATAAATGTTAACTATTATTATAAGTAACACAGTTAACAGCAGCAAACTGCTTTGTCCCAGGTTGTGTGTTAGAGTTAGGACGGTTTAAAAATTGTCATCCAGGTGTGGTGGCTCACGCCTGTAAGCCCAGCACTCTGGGAGGCCGTGGTAGGCAGATCACCTGAGATCAGAAGCTCGAGACCAGCCTGGTCAACATGGCGAAACCCTGCCTCCACTAAAAATTAGCCAGGCATGGTGGTGCATGCCTGTAGTCTCAGCTACTTGAGAGGCTGAAGCAGGAGAATCGCTTGAACCCGGGAGGCAGAAGTTGCAGTGAGCTGAGATTGTGCCACTGTGCTCCAGCCTGGGTGACAGAGCAAGACTCTGTCTCAAAAATAAATAAATAAATAAATAATTTTAAAAAATAAAATAAAATTGTGGTTGCTGCAACAGAAGTAAGGACTATACCCTGATTTGTGACCCTTTTGCAGAATTTGGGCTTTGAGGGTAAAGTCTCAAAATTTAGGATGGAGATACAGGGAGAGAAGCCCCTGGGCATCCTTATTTGTTTGAGTTATAAAGTAGGAACCTGGGCCGAGCATGGTGGCTCCCGCCTGTAATCCCTACACTTTGGGAGGCTGAGGAGGGTGGATCACTTGAGGTCAGGAGTTCAAGACCAGCCTGGCCAACATGGTGAAACCCCATCTCTACTAAAAAGATAATAAGAATAATACAAAAATTAGCTGAGCATGGTGGCGCACACATGTAATCCCAGCTACTCAGGAGACTGAGGCAGGAGAATCGCTTGAACCTGGGAGGTGGAGGTTGCAGTGAGCCGAGATTGCACCACTGCACTCCAGCCTGGATGACGGAGTGAGACTCTGTATCAAAAAAATAAGTAAATAAATATAAAAATAAATAGGGAACTGCTCACTGTAGTAACAAGAGTGTCTTACAGTGGTGGCCTTTTGGCATTGTGATTTTTTTTTTTTTTTTTGAGACAGAGTTTTGCCCTTTCACCCAGGCTAGAGTGCAGTGGCATGATCACGGCCCTCTGCAGCCTCGACCTCCCAAGGCTTAGGTGATCCTTCTGTCTCAGCCTCCTGAGTAGCTGGGACTACAGGCAAGCACCACTATGCCCTGCTGATTTTTATATTCTCAGTAGAGACAGGGTTTCGCCATGTCATAATTTTTTATTTTTACTAGAGATGGGGTATTGCTGTGTTTCCCAGGCTGGTCTTGAACGCCTGAGCTCAAATGATCCTCCTGCCTCAGCTTCCCAAAGTGCTGAGATTGCAGGCGTGAGCCACCATGCCCAGCCTGCACTGTGCTCTGCAGTAACAAGTATGTTTTACATCATGACTCAGTACATATGACCAAGTGAAACAGAAGTTTCACAAAAATAGTACTTAGCCTTCCTTTATGTAATATATTCTGCCATGTTCTATGTCCCTGTTCTATTCTATTGCATTTCTTTTTTTTTTTTTTTTTTTTTGAGACGGAGTCTCACTGTGTCACCCAGGCTGGAGTGCAGTGGTGCTCTCGGACTCACTCTAACCTCCACCTCCCAGGTTCAAGCAATTCTCCTGCCTCAGCCTCCCAAGCAGCTGGGACCACAGGCACATGCCACCATACCCAGCTAAGTTTTCCTGTTTTTAGTGGAGATGGGGTTTCACTATGTTGGCCAGGCTGGTCTCTAACTCCTGGCCTCAAGTGATCTGCCAGCCTTGGCCTCCTGAAGTACTGGGATTGCAGGTGTGAGCCACCCCTCCTGGCTCTGTTCTATTGTATTTAATTAAAAAGCGTTCATTACCACTCTAGGTTGATATCATCCTTCAATAATGGATCTCACTTTGCAAGTAAAAGGCACTTGGTTAGTAATTGAGTTGAAGCGTTCTTGTATTCTGGAGGAAAAGGAACAAGTGAACATGGCATGTGCAGGGTACAGCAAGTTATAAAACACTGCTGGAGCAAAAGAAGTACTGAAGAGGTAGGTAAGGGGCCACATGTTATAAAATCTTATATAGACTACAAATAAGTAGCATCAGACAAGCATTCAATACTAAGAGATAATACACATTTCCATGTAACTATACATACTATGAAGCAGAAGATGGTAAACACTGTAAGAACAATTCTGATAAGCTGTCTTGGGAGTTCAGAGGAAAGGGAGATGGCTTTCAGCTGGGAGCTCCTGGTATTCCTTGGGATTCTGTTATACAAGTGTTTATGCATTCATATATTTAGTGAATATGCATTGAGTTCCCACTATGTGGCAGGCACTCGCCCTTGGCTGTCATCCATCTACCTGGTTAAAACTACATGAGGATGACTTAGATTTTCAGCTGCCTGTTGCGCATTTTTCAGCACAAAAAGCAAAAGTCTTTTTCTCGAAATCTCAGGGAAAGTCCTGGCGCATCCCTTCGGCTTTGATTCACGCCCATTCCTGAACCAATCATTGAGGCCAGGGAGAAGTCATGCTTCAACTGTGTAATGCCTGGGTCACATTCATGACCCCGCAGTTGAATGGAGGGGCAGAATCCACTTCACCAGAGTCCCATTGGCTGAAATAGGGGAAAGGGTAGTCTTGAATATCTCCTTTTGTCTCACAGCTCTAAGTCTTTACTCATGCTGTTTCCACCACCTGGGAAATGGTCTGTCATCTCTGTGCCTAGCTGGTGTGTTACTCTTTGTCCTTATAAACCCTGCTCAGTCATTATCCCTGTTGTAAAATGTACTTTGTTAGAGCTAATTACTTTCTTTTCTATATTCTTTTTTGTTTTACACATAATTCTATCTTTGAATTTATCAACCTATATTATTAAACTAAACCGTTCTTCATAGGAGCAGTTGAGTAGCAAAATATTAAATCAACTAGAAAGAGAAATACTGGATATGTTTCTTAAGGATAGTTAAAGATAAGAAATAATAAGGTATAAAAGGAAGAATCACAACAGAAATTGGTAAGTACTTTTAAATAGATCAAAATGAAAACACCACACCAAAACTTACGAGATCCAGCCACAGCAGCGCTCAGAGGGAAATTTATAGCTGTAAATGCCTATACTTTAGAAAGAAGAAAGATGTTATATCAATAACTTCACCTTCTAATTTAAAAACTAAAAAAAGGGCAAACTAAACCCAAAGCAAGCAGAAAAAAGGAAATAAAGACGAGATCATAAATAAATGAAATATAGAATTGAAAGACAAAGAAGAAAATCAACACACCCAAAAATTGGTTCTTTGGAAAGATCAATAAATTGAAAAACCATTAGCTAGAATGAATAAGAACAAGAGAGAGGACTCAAATTACTAAATCAAGAATGAAAAAGGAGACATCACTACCAGACTTACAGAAATAAAAAAGCATTATAAGAGAATATTATGAACAAATATATGCCAAAAAGTTAAGATAAATCAGATAAAACGGACAAATTTCTAGAAAGCACAAACTGCTGAAACTGACTCAAGAAGAAGGAAAATCTGCATAGACCTATAACAATTAAGGAAATTGAGTTGGTAATTTTAAAATTTCCCACAAAGAAAAGTCCAAGCCCAGATTACTTCACTGGTAAATTCTACCAAACATTTTAGAGAACAATTAATACCAATTCTTCACCAAGTCTTCCAAAGAATACAAGAAGAGGGAACCTTTTCCAAATGATTTCATGAGGCCACTATTACTCTGATACCAAAACCAGGCAAAGACATCACACAAAAAAATAAAACTTTAGACCAATAACTTATGAATATATATATAAATTTATATATAAATATTTATAATATATAAATCCGCAACAAAATTCTAGTGAACCAAATCCAGTGACATATAAAAAGGATTATGTAGGCCAGGCGCGGTGGCTCACGCCTGTAATCCCAGCACTTTGGGAGGCCGAGGCGGGTGCATCATGAGATCAGGAGATTGAGACCATCCTGGCTAACACAGTGAAACCCCGTCTCTATTAAAAATACAAAAAATTAGCTGGGCGTGGTGGCGGGTGCCTGTAGTCCCAGCTACTTGGGAGGCTGAGGCAGGAGAATGGCGTGAACCTGGGAGGCGGAACTTGCAGTGAGGTGAGATTACACCACTGCACTCCAGCCTGAGCGACAGAGCAACACTCCGTCTCAAAAAAAAAAAAAAAAAAGGATTATGTACTGTGACCACATGGGATTAACTCCAGGAATGCAACATTGATATAACATACGAAATAAATCAATGTAATATACCATATTAATACAAGAGAGAATAAAAGCTATATGATCATCTCAATAGATGCAAAAAAAGCATCTGACAAAATTCACCACCACTTCATGATAAAAACAGTCAACAAACTAGGAATAGAAGGGGCCTTCCTTCATGCTCAATGGGGAAAGATTGGATACTTCCTCCCTAAGATCAGGAACAAGACAAGGATGTCTGCTCTTTTTTTTTTTTTTTTTCTTTTGAGACAACGTCTCACTCTGTTGTCCAGGCTGGAGTACAATGGCATGATCTCAGCCCACTGTAAACTCTGTCTCTTGGGTTCAAGCAATTCCCGTGCCTCAGCCTCCTGAGTAGCTGGGACCACAGGTGCACACCACCACGCCCGGCTGATTATTGTATTTTTAGTGGAGATGAGGTTTTGCCTTGTTGACCAGGCTGGGCTTGAACTCCTGGTCTCAAGTGATCCACCCACTTCCGCCTCCCAAAGTGCTGGAATTACAGGTGTGAGCCCCTGTGCCTGGCTGAATGTCCACTCTTACCATTTGTATTCAATATGGTACTGGAGGTTTTAGCTAGCGCAGTTAGGCAAGAAAATAACAGTCATCAGATTGGAAAGAAAGAAGTAAAGTCAATAATAAAAAGAATGACTCAATTTTAAAATGGGCGAAGAATCTGAATTGTGTTTATCTAAAGAAGATGTACGAATACTCGGCAAACCCATGAAACATATTCAATGCTTTAGTCATCAGGGAGATGCAAATCAAATCCACAATGAGAGTCTGCTTTACACCCATTAGGATGGATATAATCAAAAAGTCAGATAATACAAGTGCTGGTAAAATTGTATAGAAATTTGAAGAACCATATGCTCCTGGTGGGGATGTAAAATAGTGTAACCACTTTGGAAAACAGTCTGGCAGTTCCTCAAAAAGCTGAAGATAGGCTGGGTGCGGTGGCTCGAGCCTGTAATCCCAGCACTTTGGGAGGCTGAGACGGGCGGATCACGAGGTCAGGAGATCGAGACCATCCTGGCTAACACAGTGAAACCCCGTCTCTACTGAAAAATACAAAAAACTAGCTGGGCGAGGTGGCAGGCGCCTGTAGTCCCAGCTACTCGGGAGGCTGAGGCAGGAGAATGGCGTGAACCCGGGAGGCGGAGCTTGCAGTGAGCTGAGATCTGGCCACTGCACTTCAGCCTGAGCGACAGAGTGAGACTCTGTCTCAAAAAAAAAAATGCTGAAGATAGAGTTGCCATTTGTCTCAGCAATTCCACTCCTAGGTATGAACCCAAAATAACTGAAATATAGGCCCACACAAAAATTTGTACACAATGTACATAGAAGTATTATTCGTGATAGCCAAAAGGTGGAAGCAACCCAAATAGCCATCAACTGATGAGTGGATAAACACAAATGTGATTTATTCATACAATGGGATGTTTTTAGCCATAAAAGGAATAAAATACTGTTATATGCTATAACATGGAAGAACCTTGAATACATCATGCTAATTATAAGACATCAGATACAAAAGGCCATGTATTACATGATTCCATTTATATGAAATATTCAGAATAGGCAAATTTATAGAGACAGAAAGTAGATGAGTAGTTGCCTAGGGCTGGGGTGAGGAGAGGATTGGGGGTGACCATTTAAAGGTATGGATTTCAGGGGTGATGAAAATGCTCTAAAAGCCATTTGTGGTGACGGCTAGCCAACTCTTTTAATGTACAGGTTGAGCATACCTACTGTAAAAATCCAAAATCTGAAATGCTCCAAAATCTGATTTTTTTTTTTTTAATATAGACGAGGTCTCATTATGTTGCTCAGGCCGGATTCACACTCCTGGGCCCAAGCATTCCTCTTGCCTCAGCTTCCTGAGTAGCTGGGACTACAGATGCATACTACCTTGCCAGGCTATCCAAAATTTTTGAGCACCAGCACGACGCCACAAGTGGAAAACTCCATACTGACCTCGTGTGATGGTTCATAATCAAAACACCGTGAAAACTTACTTTTCATGCACAAAATTATTTAAAATGTTGTGTAAAATTACCTTCAGGCTGTGTGTGTAAGGTATATGTAAAACATAAATAGGCCGGGAGCGGTGGCTTACGCCTATAATCCCGGTACTTTGGGAGGCCAAGGTGGATGGATCACAAGGTCAGGAGTTCGAGGCCAGCCTGGCCAACATGGTGAAACCCTGTCTCTACTAAAAATACAAAAATTAGCCAGGCATGGTGGCGGGCGCCTGTAATCCCAGCTTCTCGAGAGGCTAAGGCAGGAGAATCGCTTGAACCCGGGAGATGGAGGTTGTGGTGAGCCGAGATCGTGCCATTGCAGTCCAGCATGGGTGACAAGAGCAAGACTCCGTCTCAAAAAATAAATGAAATAAATAAATAAATAAATAAATAAATCTTGTGTTTAGATTTGGATCCTATCCCCAAGATATCTCATTATGTATATCTAAATATTCCAAAATCCCAGATCCAAAAACACTGCTGATCCTAAGCATTTCGGATAAAGGATATGCAACCTGTAGTAAAACTACTGAATTTTAGCTGGACACAGTGGCGTGCACCTGTAGTTCCAGCTACTCAGGAAGCTAATGTTGGAGGATCATTTAAGCCCAGGAGTTTGAGACCAGCCTGGGCAACATAGTGAGATTTCCCCACCTCAAAAAAAAGCAAGAACTCAAATAAAATTACCGAATTTTATGCTTCATATGGGTCTCTGTATGGCATATGAATTATATGTTAATAAAGGTATCTATAAAAAAAGAAATAAAGGGCCAGGCACTGTGGCTCATGCCTGTAATCCCAGCATTTTAGGAGGCCAAGGCTGGTGGATGACTTTGAGGTCAGCTACTTGGGAGGCTGAGGCAGGAAAACTGCTTGAACTTGGGAGGCGGAGGTTGCAGTGAGCCAAGATCACGCCATTGCACTCCAGCCTGGACAACAAGAGCGGAAACTCTGTCAAAAAAAAGAAAAAGAAGAAGAAAGAAAAACAAAATGAATCATGAGGACTTGAATTGGAACAGTAATAGTGGGGATGGTGGAGAAGGGATGAAGGGTTAAACTTAAGAGAGATTACAGGGCTAGACAATCTATTAGACTTGCTAAAAATTGATTGATGTACAAGCGAGAAAAAGAAATTAATTCAACTAGAGATATTCTCAGACATGCATGAAATAGCATTTGCAGCATTGTTTGAAACAGCAAAAGTTTGAGACAATCTAAATGTTCCTCTCTAGGGAACAGGTTAAAAAATTATGGTACATGCATGCCATGGAGCACCACGCAGCCACCGAAATGAATGAGGCAGCTGTTTAGATTACTAATATGCAGTGACCTCCAAGACATACTGTTAAAAAACAAAACAAAACAAGATACAGAACACTAGATTTAATATGCCTCCTTTTGTGGAAATGTATTTGTTTGCATGTGAAAAAAATCTCTGCAAAAGAAACGATAAAATTATTTCTTGGGAGACAAACTCCAGGGGCTGGGTAAAAAGAAGACTTTTGCTCTTTCTTTTGGTACCTTTTGAATTTTGAATCGTGTCAATGTATTATTACCTATCAAAAAAAGTAAGATAGAATTTAATAAAAATAAATCTCTAACTTGTCTTTAAGAAAAAGGAATCACTTCACAATGAAATTTCTATGGGTGCCTGGGAGTAATGAATAGCACCATTAACAGAAACAGGCGGAGCACAGTGGCTCACGCCTATAATCCCAACACTTTGGGAGGCTGAGGCAGGAGGATTGCTTGAGCCCAGGAGTTCAAGACCACCCTGGGCAACAACATCACAAGACCTCATCTCTACCAAAAATTTTTAAATTAGCTGGGTGTGGTGACACACACCTGCAGTCCCGGCTACTCCGGAGACTGAGGTGGGAGGATCACTTGAGGCTGGGAGGTTAAGGCTACAGTGAGCCGTGATCATCCCACTGCACTCCAACCTAGAAAACAGGGTGAGACCCTGTCTCAAAAAACAAATAAATAAAACCAGAAACAAAAGATACAAAAAAAAAAAAAAAAGAATAGATTTGACTGGCAAGATAAATATTTTTAGACTACAACAGTGCTTGGCACAGAGCAGTTGGTAGTTAAATATCTACTTAATTAATTCAGTAGTGCTAGGCACCAAGGTTACAACAAGATGATCTCTAAGACTGCTTTCAAAGAATAGATAGAGTAATGGGAATACAGACAACTTAAAAAGTAGTTACAATGAAATGGGGCTGGTACAAATTGCTTTGGAAGCATGTAGTTAGGGAACGTAACCTCATTTAGTTAGGAGAGTGCGGGAGGCCTAAAGAATGAACAAAAGTTAGCCAGGGATTACAGGTGCGCCACCACGCCCAGCTAATTTTTGTATTTTTAATAGAGGCAGGGTTTCACCATGTTGACCAGGCTGGTCTGAAACTCCTGACCTCATGATCTGCTCGCCTCGGCCTCCCAAAGTGCTGGGATTACAGACGTTAGCCACAGCGCCTGGCGCGATAAAGAGCTTTCTAGCAGAACAAACTTTGTATATACTGGCCCAGAGGTAAGAGGGTAACAGAAAATAGATCAGGAGAGCTATAGCTCTGGGAAGACAGACATCTGTTTTGCTCCCTGCTGTATCCCAGCATTTATAGTAGTGTCAAGCACATTAGTAACCACTCAGCATATGCTTATTGGATGGATGGATAGATGGATGGATGGATGGATGGATGGATGGATAGATGGATGGATGGATGGATGGATGGATGGATGGATAGATGGATGGATGGATGGATGGATGGATGGATGGATGAAACAGTGACAAGAGATGATGCTGGAAAGGTAGACAAGGGCCAGTTTGTGTGGGGCTTTTACATATATGCGTTGCTAAGAAGCTTGCACTGAATCCTAAAGGCTATGGGAAGCTACTGAAGAGGGGCAGAATATGCTCAGATCTGTGTTTTAGAAGGAGCTGTGTAACTGCAAAGTGGAGAATAAAGAGTAGCTGAGGGATAGCCCAGGTGATGGGGTGGACAGGGGACCGTCCTCCAAGGTGTAAGGACAAATCCATTTGAAGGGGAAAATGAGTTCAGCTTTTGACAAACTGAAATCCAGGTGCCTGTGGGAAATCCCAATGAAGGTGGGGATACATAGAGTTTTGTGAGGATGGAAATCAGAGAGATCTGGGCTGGTGATAGAGAGTCAGAGTCACTAATGTTTATGATAACCGAAGCTGTGGGAGTGAATGAGGTATCTCTGGAAGAGGGATGGACAGGCATGAGAAGGAATGAATGCATGAATTAATGAAATGCAAAGCCCTGCTCTGAACAGCTTTGGCTAAAGACCTGAGGAATGATTAATGCTAAGGAAAAAAGGGGAAGACTTAAATTAATGAACCACTGCTCCCCCTCAATCCCATGCCGCAGAGCCGAGTCCAAGGGGAGAAAGCCACATGCCCCAGAGTAGGAAAGGGTGACTTGCCGCTTCAGCAGGTCCTACTTTTCACCCCTGCCCCTGGCCACCTTCACAGTGGCATGGTTTTCTAGTCCAGTGTGGTGCTGCTGCTTAGCAGATTCATGTGGTGTGGGCTGACAGCCCAGAGCGCAGCTCTTATCTAGTTCTTCCCTCCCCGCAACACTGAAACAGCCTCCCCTGTCCACCTAGCAAGTTGCTAAAATTAAAACTTAATCGAGCCAGCTCACTTGAGGATGCTGAATAATTTTGCAGCCCACCCCAGAGAGCAGGGGCTGGGGCAGACAGTGTGAGAGCTGCAGGAGGCACCGCCACCTTCTCGTGGTCCTCCTCCAAACTCCTGTTGGATGGGAAAACGGTGCTGCCTGCCTCCTGCTGGCTTGGTGATTGCCTCAAAGGTGAAGAGCCCTGGCCTGTAATGTCTCCTCTATGACACTGGCCTAGGGACGGGGATAGGACCCCTGGGAGAGTTTCTCCTCTGGCCATTTCTGCCTTTTTCCCTAGATGCTAAGCAACGGTTACACTAGTGTCCCCTTTCCAATAAATTCTAGGCCTTCGAGCCTAGAATTCCCAAGGCATCTCTAGAGGTCCCGTTAAAACAATGCCATCATGACAGACATATTTGATATGTTTGTCTCATCCTTTCCAATTGTGCCTCCCCTACCCGCAGTCCAGATACTTTCTTAAGGGTCTTCTTGGTTCTTGGCACGTATCTATATGATAATCTTCCCTTCCCTGACACACACACACACACACACACACACACACAAAGTATTGTATTGTCAATACCTGATCACTCTGTGCTTAGAGACCAAGGTTTCCTGTATAAAAAACCCTGGGAGTCTCAACCACCAGTGTGGGATAATATCCTCAAGTCTTGAGGGAACATCAGGTCTCATCAGGGTGTGATCAGCCCCCAGTGTGTGCCTGTTCCTTTCATCTGCCTGTGGGTGACAATCCCTTCTTGTCCCATCACCACCATGTGATAATCCTTGTCTCCAGCCTTAATATTGTCTTATTGTATGAGACAATCTATCTAACCAGGTCTTCCTGTATTAAGGTCAGACCTCGTGAGTATATGATCATCCCCATCCCTTTCCTTGGTGCATGCAAATCTCTCCATTCCCCCAACATTCCCCCAAGCTCAACAATTCCCCTCGTCCCTGCTCCATTTACCAGCCACTTTACTGAGCACCTACTATACTGCTGCAAGCACCCCTTTTCTCATGTCTCCCCTCTTTCTGCTGGAAGTTGCTTCCTAATTGTTAGGATAAATCTTTCTGCAAAGGTAATTATAATTCTTCTCATCTGAACTCCCAAGGGACCTGTACTGGCCCCAAAGGCAAAGGTGCTTGATACTTGGAAAGCTGCTTATGCTTCCACATTGAGCAAAAACCAGTGGGGAAAAGCCTGGCCTGGCCAAGGAGGCTGCTGGCTGGAGCCGTGGATCAGCAATGGCCTGGCCCAGACCGAACTCTGACGGTGGTTGCTTCCCGAGACCCTGGTGTGCCAGAAGGAAACCAACATTTACTATGGGATGTATTTGGTGAGTGGCGAAGGTTCGACCCTATTTCTTTCATTTATAGATTCATCCTTCCATCTACACTTTTTTCTGGGTTCCTAGAAAAGAAAGAACCATTGGCAGGTGGTAACTCCACAGGTCCACATGCTCCTGATAATACTGTCCTACCCTAAGCTCCAGCACACACAACCTCGACACCCAATTCTGCCCGAGAGCGTACCAGGACCAATGTCATCAAGCTCTCCATTTGCTTCAGTCACTACAGAAGCTCCCTGACTCCCAGGAAGCCTTCGTTCCTGTAGGGCTCTGTATACCCCATTGTCTAGTGATTCTCAACCTTGCCTGCATATTGGAACCACTAAGTAAACTTTCAATAATACTGATATCCTTAAGGTCCCCCTCCCTGCCAGATCATAAGGAAATTGATTCTGAAGCACAGGCTCAGCACTAGGAGTTTTCGTTTCACTGGTGATCCTAATGTTGTGCAGCTGTGGTTGAGACCCGCTGCCCTCATCTGACCCCGTGTCTGGCCCCTCCTCAACTGCCACAACCCATCAAAACCCTCTATACCAGGGATTCTCAAACTTACTATCATCAAGTCTTTCAACAGGGCTTGTTAAAATACGGGTCGCTGGGCCCCACGCCCAGAATTCCGTAGGTCTAAAGACCCCCAAGGGTGCGCATTTCTGAGAAGTTCCCAAGTGGTGTTGATGGTGCTGCTCTTCCAAGGGCCACACTCAGAGAATCGTTCTCAATATCCTGCTCCTTCGGTTCCTTGACCTTCTCTTCCCCAATAAACTTGTCCTCTGCCCCACCTCAGTCAGACTCTGATGTTCATCCCTGAAATCTTGTCATTACCAGTAATTGTACCCCTTCCTAATAACCAGCTTAAACATCCTGCTCTCCAACTGCCAATTTACTCCTGGTAGTGACCCAATTCCAGCTCCAATGGGAGGGACTGCACTCTATTGACCCTGCCTGCCTTTCATGTGCCCCACCCCATCTCACCTAACTTCTCTCCTAATGTAGCTTAGATTATCTTCCAGTAATTGTGTCCCCAAATCTCACCATCACAGCTTCCCTTTCTGCTGGTTCATTCCTATGAG
This sequence comes from Mandrillus leucophaeus, assembly GCF_000951045.1. Lineage (NCBI taxonomy): Eukaryota > Metazoa > Chordata > Mammalia > Primates > Cercopithecidae > Mandrillus > Mandrillus leucophaeus. The sequence goes on from NW_012107252.1 coordinate 3,943,472, forward strand.
CACACAAACATGCAAAAATATTTACCATCTGTTTTAAAAGCCTTCCATTTCCCCCTGTAGATACCTCTCCATTTCTCTGTTTCCCTTTAGGTCACCCCCTCTCCTTTCATTCTCAGGTGAACCCTTGCTAGTCAGATTTCTCCTCATCCTTCCTGTGAAATGGCTTTTGTCCAAGTCACTAGTGACTTCCCTATTGCCAAATCCAACAGCCAATCCTCAGTGCATATGATAATCAATCTGTCTCTCCCGCCTTCTAGAAACACTTTCTTCACTCCGATTCTGGGACACGCCCTCTGTTGGTTCTCCTTCTTCCTCACTGCCTGTTCCTCTTGCTGGTTCCTCCTCTTCTCGCTGACGCTAAACTTTGGAGTACCCCTGACTTGGTCCTCAGATTTCCTCTCTCCTTTATCTACACTACCTTCCCAGGTGATCCCTCCAGTTTCACAGCTTCATACCAGCTCTACAGTGACTCCCAGATTTATATGTCTAGCCTAGACCTCTCCCCTGAACTACAAATTCACCAACCCCATTGTTTACAGGACATCTCCAGTTGGATGTCTAAGAAGCAGCTCAAATTTTAAGTCTAAAACTGAACTCCTTATTCTAACTGCACCGCATCAATAATTATGTCCTTTATCTCTACCCTGCCCGTCAGTGGCCACTCCAGTCTTCCAGTTGGATCAGGCCAAAAGATGGAAGTTATCCTGGACTCTGTTCTCCCACACCATTCATACTGCCTGTCGGCAAATCCTGTTGGTTCCCAAATCTGACAGCTTCTCGCCATCTCTATCACATGGCCCTGGACCAAGCCACCACTATCTCTCACCTAGACAATTTCAACAGAGTCCTAAGGTTTTCCTGCTTCTACCCTTGTTCCGGCCCTTTTAACACATAAATCAAATTCTGTGACTCCTCTGGCTTGCCATTCATTCAGAGTAAGATCCAAACCCCTCTACAGGCATGAGAGACCTACCCTCTGTGGCCTCCCTGCCCCTCCGGGCTCACAGGCTACACACGATGCCCTTGGGTCTCCACCTTAGCCTTTTAGTTTCTTAATCAACAGCTTGGAGCCTTTGCTCTTGCTGTTCCCTGGGGCTGGAAGTCTCTTTTCCCAGAAGCTCCTTCGCCAGGCCTATGTCTAAATTCTGCCTGTGTCTGGAGACTTCCCTAACACACCCCCGCTGCCACCCACATCTCACATACTCCCCACCGGGCACTGTCTGGCTCCTTGTCTTGCTCTCTTTTTCTGGGTGGACTTGTGCCTGAAATATGTATTGATTTGCTGATTGTCTGTCTCACCCACTGGAATGTAAGCGCTGCGAGGAAAACTTTATTCTGTTCACTGCTGTTTCCCCAATAAGCACGTAAGATAGGTGCTCAAGGAGTACTTGTTGAATTAATTAATTAATGGAAGAGTGTTTAGGTCTTTCCTCCCCAGTGGCTGCAGCTCTGTACGAGGAGGTGTCCCAGGCTGCCTGTCTCCATTCTCTAATAGCCTCCTGGCCACCACCTGGGCACCCCCCTCCCCAGAGCCTGCCAGACCATTCTAATTGCCGCTGCTGCCAAGGGAGGGAGTCTCTAAAGAGAGAGGAGGGAGGGAGGAGCTCCATCTGGTGTCCAGGAAAATAAGGGAGCCAGCCTTGGTCTGCGGCTCCAGGTCCACCCTGGAGTCCACAGCGCAGGGCTCGGGAGCCCGGGACCGGGCACCCTTCGGCATAGATAGGCCCTTGGCTCTTCTCTCCTGTCAGAGAGTGGGCCTGGAGGCCCCATAGAGGCCCCGACTCCCCTCGATTTGGCCAACTGAGCGGGACCCAGCACAAGGCCTCCAGGCCGCAGAACGCCGTGGGGGTGGAGGTATCGGGAGACAATAGGAGAGCCCAGAGCCAGCTCTCCCTTTCCACCAGCCCGAGTGACACAGTGACACAAAGGGAGAGTCTTGTGCTTGGGGGAGGGGGTGGGGAGAGCCCTTTGTCCTGCTATTTTCTACATTGCTGGGGGTGGGGGGAGGGAAGGGTGTGGGGGGGTGACCAGCGGCTGTCAGTATGGGGAGGAGTAGAGAGTGGTGCAGAGGCCCTGGAAAGTTTTTGAATTTCAATCAGGTTGGCTTTGAAAGAGTTTGGCTTTTGTTGAAAGAAAGAGAAAGGTTAATGCTAGAGTTGAGGGGGAGGGGGTGGATTCTGCAGATAGAGTCCTGTTTGCAGGCCGGTCAGCTGTGGGACACCCAGGCTGGCAGAAAGGCTGGGGATGGGTGAGCGGAGGAGGAGCAGGCATCCCATTTCCCTTCCCGGGCCCAGGTGGAGGAAAGCTGGGCAGAGAAGCATGGGGTTATTGCGTGTGAGCAGGAGAACTGGTCAAGAAAGGAAAGCAATGCGGCCAAGCAGGACAATTTCTTTCTTCCTTTTGCATGCCTTACAGAGCCTTTGACTTTTTAAGCCAGGAAAGAATGAAGTTCCCTCCCTCTCTCCCCTCCGTTTCTCCTCCACCCAAGCACAGCGGCGGCGGAGCACTTGCCAGGACTGACTTTGTGACAAGTGCAGGCTTGGTTGGTGCAGGAGAGGGGGGCAGGGTGCCCAGGAATCAGCTGTTTTCCCTGCTCTTGCCCTCTGCTGACCCTCCTCTGCATTCTATCTGCTCCAAAAAGAAGCATAAAAATGTGGAGCTATTGTAGTCTTTGAAATAGGCAGCATACTGCTTTCTCAATGTTGGGAGAAAAAGAGGAAGGAGGAAGGGAGCTACAGCCACGCAGCAGGCTAGAGATCTGCAATTCCAAGTTGGGGACTGGGCACCTGGCATTCCGCAGCTGACTTCACACCACTGAAGCGCGCGCACACACACACACACACACACACACACACACTCTCTTCATAAGGCTCCTGGCTGCAGCATGATCCTTTGTCTCTCTCACACACACACTATACACACTCACACACACACATACACTTTATGAGGCTCCTGGCTAAGGCTGCCGCTAAATGGCACCACATGTGTTCTCAGTTCCAGGGGTTCTACAGCCATAATGATAACTCCAGAACCAATCCCTGAATTCCAGCCTGAAAATATTTGAGAGGAGAAAGATCAGAGGAAGAGGGAAAGAGAATATAAAAATGGGATTATTCTTATTTTGACATGCGTGGTGTTAGGCCTCATCTTCATGGAGCAAATATTCATGCATTAAATATTTGCTCAGCATTCCCTATGTTAGACATTGTGCCAGGCCCTAGGAGACACAGAGGAAATAAGAACTGTCCCTGCCCTGAAGGAGCTTATTCTTAAACAGAAAAGCAAATGGATAACAAATAATTCTAATCCAATGAGATAATAATATCACACAAGCCACACAATACATTGTAACATACATGCCATTTAACTTCATTTGACAAGAGACTACTACAGAAAAACGTGTGAATTTTTATTCTTCTTATTATTAAATTATTATTTTAGAAACAGAGTGCTAACTCAGTCGCCCGGGCTGGTATGCAGTGGTGAGATCATATCTCATCACAGCCTTGACTTCCTGTGCTCAAGCGATCCTCCTGCTTCAGCCTCTCCAGTAGCTGGGACTACAGAAGCACATCGTCATGCCTGACTAATTTTTTCTACTTTTATTTTTGGAGAGGTGAGGTCTTGCTATGTTGCCCAGGCTGCATTTTTTAAGATTTCATTCATATTTTTTACTTTAATGTCTGGTGCATTTGAAGTGTTTACCAAGGGCCAGGTGCGGTGGCTCACGCCTATAATCCCAGCACTTTGGGAGGCCGAGGTGGGCGGATCATTTGAGGTCAGGAGTTCAAGACCAGCCTGGCCAACATGGTGAAACCCTGTCTCTGCTGAAAATACAAAAATTAGCTGGGTGTGGTGGCACATGCCTGTAATCCCAGCTATTTATTTGGGAGGCTGAGGCAGGAGAATCACTTGAACCTGGGAGGCAGAGATTGCAGTGAACCGAGATTGTGCCACTACACTCCAGCCTGGGCGACAGAGTGAGACTCTGTGTCAAAAAAAAGAAA
>NW_012107252.1:3947813-3972710 GCF_000951045.1 Mandrillus leucophaeus
ACTGTCTCAAAAAAATAAAAAAAAAAAAAGAAGTGTTTACCAAGGAAAGCATTCTGGAGGTGAAAACGTGTCCCACCAAGCAAGAAAGAGGATTGGACTCCAAATGCAGGCCAAGGGAAGAAGGAGGAGAATGCCCATGTGTGCACACGAATTAGTGTGCTGGGGAGACCTCCATGCCCACACTGGCCTCATCCAATACCACATTAAAAGTATTTTGCTGGTTTACTTCTCCATCTGATTTGCAGCTGAATATAACCTCAGACACCTCCTGTTCCACCCTCTGCCTCCCCCAGGAGAGAAACAGCTATCCCAGGCCATTCTGTTCCTCTTTCAAGGCCAGATCTGAGGTGAAGAGAAGGCATTGAGAAAGTTAATCCGAGGAAGAGAATTTTAGGCCAGTGTTTTCAAAGCCTGGACCAACAACATCAAAGTCACTTGGGAATTTAGAAATGCAAATCCTCAGGCCCCACCCTAGGCCTACTGAAATGGAAGCTCTGGGTGTACAGCCCAGCCATCCATGATTTTCTTTTTTTTTTTATACAGAGTCTGCTGTTGGCCAGGCTGGGGTACAGTGGTGCAATCTCGGCTCACTGCAACCTCCACCTCTCGGGTTCAAGTGATTCTCCTGATTCAGCCTCCCGAGTAGCTGGGACTACAGGTGCGTGCCACCATGCCCAGCTAATTTTTTGTATTTTTAGTAGAAACGGTGTTTCACCGTGTTAGCCAGGATGGTCTTGATCTCCTGACCTCATGATCTGCCTGTCTCGGCCTCTCAAAGTACTGGGATTACAGGTGTGAGCCACTGCGCCGGCCGCCGTCCGTGTTTTAACAGGCTCTCAGATCATTCTGATGCTCCGTAAAGTTCTAGGCATGCTGATCAACATTGCTACCCTTGGTTAGATCTTCCTGATGCACTTCAAAAATAATTTGCTGTGGTAGAGCCAAGGGGCCAATGGGGGCCAATCCAGCCCAGCACCTAAATCTTTTGGTTAGTTCTTGAGCTAATCTGCCCAAGGATATGGACATGAATGGCTGGGACACAGATGCTTTAAGGACCCCATTATCTGGGAAACCTGGGCCCTGACCCTTCTGAGCCTCGACTGGCCCCCTGTGCTCATATTCAGAGCATGGGGCCTGGCAGAAGTTCTAGGGGCTGATCCAGTATGGCAGGTCCCTTTGAGAGTCCTCTCAGGGATCCAGGCTTGTGACAGCACATGACACGATTGGGCTGTCCGGAGTTTCTGGGTGGGCAGTTATAATGAATGGATGGTTAGAATTGAAAAGGGCAGTGAGGGAGAGCAAAGTCCCCTCTTCCATGTCCGATTTTGTAAGCAGCTTCTGACACCTCAGGGACAAGATCCCAGCACCTACGTCTCACTGGCATCAGTGTCTTTTTCGGCACAGACCAAGAACCTCTTTTTGGAAAATTCTCTTGCCAAAAGCACGTGACCATATCTGTCTTAAGAAGCTGGCATCTATCCTTTTTTTTTCAAATTTGTCTCTGGCCTCTCTTCCCTCTCCCAATGTTCCCTTTCACCTGGAGCTAGAAGCATGTGGTGTCCTCAGGGCCATTTCAGATTAATGCAACCACATCACTGGTTCTGACCTGTAAAAAGTAAAGGCTAAGAATTCCTTTCAGAGGGGAAGAAAAACTATCATGAAGTAGACATGAAATGGCCAAGCAGTGTGCACCTTGCTTTCCATGATGCTTCTCATTTATCCTTACAGCAACCGCATACATTATATGTTATTTCCCCCATTTTATAAGTAAGGAAACTGGAGTTGGGAGAGTTTGTCCCTCGTGCAGCATCACACAGCTTCTAAGTGGCAGTCAGGATTTGAACCCAGATCTGCCTGGCTTCAGAGCACGTGGTTGCTTCTCTTTACCACACTGTGTCAGGAGAGATCCTCTAGGTCCTGGCTCCCTCCCAGGCAACCCCAAGGAAACAGGACTCTGGCCAAGTCCACGAGCTTTGTAGGTCCTGGCTGGATTCCCTCTTGGTTAGACTCTGGTCAGGCCCTCCCTGATTTCTCCTGGCCAGCTGGCCTCTCCGCCTCCTTGGCTCTACGTGGGCCCCTGAGGGAGAAGGCAGAGTGAAGCCACCAGGCCTCTGGACAGGTTGCAGTCAGCATCCGTTCCATCACGCGTTAACCCCTGCGGCTGGCCCACAGCAGGGAAGCCCTCTTGCCTAGCTCTGCACGGACTGCTCGCTTGCCTGAGTTTGCATTATTTATTTAATGTCTTGTACCGTAAATAATGGTAACTTTATGGTTATTAGGAACGGGTTAAGGTACATGCGGGTAGCACCAGGCTGCCTTCAAAAGGAACAGTCCTGGCATAAAATGTTGCGATAATTGCTTTACTGCTGAGTGTTGGTCTTTATTTTGTGTCTGATTTGTCCCTTAAGCCAGCGTAACATTCTCCCCACGGCAGGAGAATGCAGAGAGCAAATTGAAGGGCTGAGCATGAACAATGCGACATGGCGCACTGCTGGGTTTTTCTTTTTTCTTCTTTCTTCGTTTCTCCCTTGACCTCCCTCCAATCCTCTCCGCTCCCCTCCCCCCATGCCCTGCCCCAGTCTCCGCCCTACTCTGGTTGGAGAATCATTCTCCTCCATCCTTGACACCTCTAGAAGGTAGCCTTTCTTACCCCCTTACTTCCTTTTGTTGAAAATTAGGTTAATAGAGCACTCCTATTCCTTACTTCTTCTCTGGGCAGCAAACAAGACAAAACAAAAGGATAAACACATAAAAGATGCCTTCTTTTCATGGACCCAGTGCCCAAGCAATGCCCAGGCACACTAGCCCAGAAGTTATTGTCTCTTACATTTCTTACAAGGAGGTGGTGTCCGGGCCAGTGCCCAGCCTCCGGTGCCCAGCATCATAGTGGTCAGAGAGGGCTGGGTGTGCAGAAGGACTTGGGAGGGTGGCAGGGTTGCTGGTGGCAGGTGTGGAAGGGTGAAGGGGGCAGAGTCTGCCAACTCCTTCCTGATAGTGGGAGAGAGCGATGGTCTTCAGTGGCCAGTGGGACTCTTCCTCTTCTCTTGGGTCCATCACACCAAGGCAGGAAGGCCACTGGCACTGGCCGCCACGTGCTATACACATATTTCCCTTGTCTGCACAGGAGTGCAGCGAGGGCAGGGGTGGGGTGAGGGCCTCTCCGCTTGGGGCAGCCTTTTGCTTTGCCAGAAGTGGATCTTCCTGGCCTTCATCTGTTTGCCCCTGGGGGTCATCTATCAGCCTCTAGCAATACCCTGCAGGCTGGATGGCCCAAGCCAGGTGAAACCTCTCCCCTCTAGCACAGAGCAGGTCCAGCATCTCCCAAAGCAGGCGTTCTGACTGACCTTGGGCTTCTTTGATGTTCACAGAACTTGGCCAAAGCACGAACACTGGAGTAGGAGCCAGGAGTCCTGTGCTCTTGTTTCAGCTTCCCCACTGACTTGCCCGGTGTAGTAAACTCGTTGACACAGAAGTTCCTTGGAAACGTTCTGTCTTGGTTTCATCTGTAAAATGAGGGCAAAAATCCCTGCTTTATGGGATTATTAGGAAGATCAAAAGTAGCTAATGAGTGAATACAGACTCCAGAACCAAGGATAGATTGTTGATCATGGAGTCTCAAATAACCCATCATGCCCTCAAGCCAAAGGCCAGTGACTATTTCTGGGTAAGGACAAGAAGGAAGTGGGACTGGAGGGGCAGTTGGGGTGGTACAATGATGAGGAGAAGAAGGAGGCAGGGACCCTCCAGTCCCGGTCCCACTGGAGCAGAAAACCAGTGTTGCTCTCCTCCATGGGGCAGGCATCAGGGCAGACCACAGGCTGTACCCCACCTTAGAGGAATGCCTTCTCCTTGCAGCCAGACCTCTTCCCTCCCTCCAGCCACAACCCGTTCTTCTGCTTTGGCCCTTTCTCTTGCCATTCCTCCGCTTCTTCCTCTAGAGCTTCTCCTTGGCTACAATGGAGGGGACAACGAAGTCCAAGCAAGTTGACAGCCAGTGGCTTTAAGCTACAGGAGGCTGAGGGGATTTGTGTGTCTCTCCACTTACCCCACCTCTCCAGAGCCTAGTAACTCATCAATAGCGGAAATTTGAACAAAGTGGAGAACCTGGGATGAAAGGAGAAATGCTGCGGTGATTGGGGGTGGGGTGAAGGGGGAAGAGGGGATGGCTTTAATTAGGGCTTCTTGGCCTCTTCAGTCCTGGGGCTGGTCGGGGTAATCCAGTTAGAGTCCCAGCCTTTCATCTCAGCTGGCCGGCCTCTCGGGGGCCCTGTCAGAGCCTTTAGGGGACAACAAGTAGCGGGCAGGCTTGGAGTGGTGTGGGGGTTGGTACCACACTCACATCCAGCTGGACGCAGAGGGGGGTGCGGAATGAAGCCCCGCCAGCACAGCAGTTGGTGGTGGGCAGTGAAGTGGCCGGTGCAGGCGGCTTGGGCGCTGGGCGGCTGTCTCCTGACACCAGAAACTCTCTTTATAAAAGGATCAAGTCGGTAGCATTGTTCTCTGGCCAGGGAACCAAGGGCTCAGAATGCTCTTTTGTGTGGAGGTGCCCCCACCCGCCACCACCACACTCCCCCTTCTTTTTTCTCCCTTTGAGCCACTGCTGGCTGTGCCTCTGCCCCCATGCTTGGGGCGGGAGGCGATGGAGTGGTGGAGATGGGCTCGGGACAGACAGTCCTGGGGGAGCCATCTGTGCTGGGGTAGGATCCACTGGAGCTGAAAAATTAAACAGCATTTTCAATTAACTTTTCCTCTCCTGTTTGGGGGTGGGTGTGCGGGGGTGGTGGAGCAGGCTGGTTGAATTTAACCTTTGAAAAGCTGCTGAAGAGCAGAGGAGGAGGGAATGACCTTTCTTTCCCCAGGCAGGGTTGGGCGGGGGTGGGGAGCAGAGGAACTGTTTCCTCAGGCTAGGCGGGGAACCCTCTCCTGGTGAATATTCCAGAAGCTCTTGGTGTCCTTGGCCCCTGAGGTGCCATCTCTGTAGCGGGAGGGTTTGCTAGTGCATCTCCAGGGTGTTCGTCGTAAGGAGAGATGGGCGAGTTGCGTGGGGTCAGCAGGTGGATGAAGGCTCCCTGCCGAGCAATGGAAATCTTTTTCACCCCTCCCTCAAAGGCTGCCCCTTTTCTTTACCCATCTTCCCTTCTGCTCCCCAGGAACACCTGCATCTTAGTTTCTCCTCCTGGGCTGGGTGCCCCAAAAGATGGAAGAACATCTGTAGAAGTTGATTCTGCTGTAGGTGGCATTTGCTCTAAAGACCTTTCCATTACTGTCTCATTGGCACCGTGGAACGTAACACAACCAGAAATCAGAGTCAGAGTCCAGTGTGTATCCTTCTCACAGCTTGTTGCCGCATGCCCTGGCCTTCTCCATCTTCCCTGGGAACTGGGAGCAGGTCTTCCTCACCCCTCTCTGATCTCTTTCTCACTCCCCATAGCGACCAGAAGAGGGTTTTCACCTCTTCTTTAGTCCCTCATGGTGGAAAACTTCTGTCACCATAATGATTGTTCACACCTGAAGAACACTCTGTATTTCTCAAAGAACTCATTAGAGTCTTCTTTTAATCTGTGGGGAGAGATGGAAAGGAGAAAGCCCTTTTTTATGATGAAGAGACTGGGACTCAAGAGAGATTAATTTTGAAAAATGGGGCATCCCCTGGAGGGCACAGCAGCATCACCGAGGGGCCTTTTTCAATTGTCCATCCCACCCAGAGATTCCATGGTCCTCAATCCTCCTGCCCCTACCTTCACCCCAGAGCAGGGTTCCTTAATGCAATTATATCTTTTGCGTTTTTCTTTAGCTAAATACAGACAGTCCCATTTATGGGTGTGAAGACTCAGGAAGGCTACTCAAGTGAGCTGAGGCAAAAGAGGTAATACAGCCAATGGTTTCATTTGGGTTTTCAGCAGTCTCGGTGTTTATCCAAGCAACAAGGAGGATGGTATTAGAAAGTAGCATAGGCTGGGTGTGCTGGATCACACCTGTAATCCGAGCACTTTGGCAGCCCAAAGCAGGCGGATCACTTGAGGCCAGGAGTTCGAGACCAGCCTGGCCAACATGGCAAAACGCCACCTCTACTAAAATTACAAAATTAGCCGGGTGTGGTGGCACACACCTGTCATCCCAGCGACTTGGGAGGCTAAGGCACAAGAATTGCTTGAATCTGGGAGTCAGAGGCTGCAGTGAGCCAAGATTGTGCCATGGTACTCTAGCCTGGGTGACAGAGCGAGACCCTGTCAAAAAAAAGAGAGAAAGAAAGAGAGAGGGAGAGAGAGAGAGAGAAAGGAAAGAAAGAAAGAGAGAGAGAGAGAAGGAAGAAAAGGAAGGAAGGAAGGAAGGAAGGAAAGAAAATCAACATAGAATGATTACAGGTTCAATACCTGTTACCCCAACACTTTGGGAGGCCAAGGTGGTAGGATTGCTTGAGCCCAGGAGTTTGAGACCAGCCTGAGCTAGCTACATGGTGAGACTCTGTCTCTGTTAAAAAATAAAACAATTAGTTCAACCATTGTGGAAAACAGTGTGGCGATTCCTCAAGGATCTAGAACTAGAAATACCATTTGACCCAGCCATCCCATTACTGGGGATATACCCAAAGGATTATAAGTCATGCTGCTATAAAGACACACGCACACGTATGTTTATTGCGGCACTATTCACAATAGCAAAGACTTGGAATCAACCCAAATGTCCATCAGTGACAGACTGGATTAAGAAAATGTGGCACATGTACACCATGGAATACTATGCAGCCATAAAAAAGGGTGAGTTCGTGTCCTTTTTAGGGACATGGATGCAGCTGGAAACCAAACACCCCATGTTCTCACTCATAGGTGGGAAATGAACAATGAGATCACTTGGACACAGGAAGGGGAATATCACACACTGGGAGGTGGGGGGAGGGATAGCATTAGGAGATATACCTAATGTAAATGACGAGTTAATGGGTGCAGCACACCAACATGGCACATGTATACATATGTAACAAACCTGCACATTGTGCACATGTACCCTAGAACTTAAAGTATAATAAAAAAATAAAATAAATAAAACAATTAGTCAGGCATAGTGGTGTGCACCTATAGTCCCAGCTACTCAGGAAGCTGAGGTGAGAGGATCGCTTGAGCCCAGGAGGTCAAGGCAGCAGTGAACGGAGATCACGCCACTGCACTCCAGCCTGGGTGACAGAGTGAGACCCTGAAAAAAAAAAAAAAAAGGAAAGAGAGAGAGAGAGAGAAGTGAGGGAGGGAGGGAGGGAGGCAAGGAAAAAGGGAGGGAGGGAGGAAGGAAAGAAATGACATGAGCTGCTCCCTCAGCTACCCCAGGGCACAGTGGAGCAGCACCTTCCTCCCCAAACCTGTTCCTTGTGTTTCACGCTCAGTTAAGGACACTGCTTTCTAGCCTCAGCTTGGGACACTCTCTTCCTGGGCTAAGTTCAGCCAAACTGCTTTTCCTTCAGTTTGTCTAATATGCAGGCTTTGCTTTTCAGGACATTAGCGTCACCCTCACCTGACTCTTACCCCTCCTTCCTGTCTCTGTGAATTTTACTGCCCAAAGAAGCCTTTCTGTCTCAATGTACATTTGGTCCTCCGGTTATACTTTCTCGTAGCATTCTGTCCTTCTGGAATGTAAGGTACTGTGGTTTCTAGTGACACATTGAGGTGGGACAGTAGTCGCCATCTCTCCCCTACCAGTTGTTCCACACTGGGAGCACAAGCATCCTGCTATTTTGTTCACTACTCTATTCCCAGTGCTTCTGGGAGGCACTCAGGGGCTTAATACGGTAAATGAATGAATGAATGAAAGGAGAAAAGGGAAAGGTAGTAACTCACAGAGAAAACGAGCAAAATGAAAACCAAGATTTCCCAGAGGTAAAGATGAGAAAGGGTTGTTGCTTCAAGGTCTAAGAAATTTCTTTAGGCCCCCAAAATGGAGGCCAGTTGGCCTGAATGGTGCAGAGAACACTCTCGCAGTGGGGGGATGAGTAGGAGTGACGTTTGAGGCCCTTTTGGCCAGGCAAAGAAAGCATGCAGCCTACTTCAGCTTTCTCCTTATTTTTCAAAGGTGCCAGTCTGTTTTTGGAGCCCTGAGAAAGAGAAGGCTAGAAGGAGAGCACTAAAGACTGCAACCAATTCTAATAAAGAATAAGGGAAAAGAAAAGGCTTTGCCTGCTGGAATAGCTTTGGGTAAGGTCACCCTAGTTTTCTACAAAATAAAGGGATTGGCTACAGGAGCCACCAGAAGATGGATCCCAGGACCCGTGGGCAGGAAGTTGAACCCCAGAGAGAAACTTTCACTGGCGAAGGGTTAAAGGGAATAAACATGTTTAGCAATGTATTGAGGGTGAGGGGAAAGGAAAGGTGGGGGACAGACCAGCGAGCATGTAGACCACTAATAAATGAAGAGAAGTGGGAGATTCATCTTACCTCCTACAGGGCAGAGATGCTCAGCTCATTTTTTAGATCAGTCTTTAAGAAGAAAAATGACAAAAAGGAATTTGGATAATTAGGAAGTAAATGCAGACTGTGCAAAAATCGTTCCTGATAGAAAGCAGGTAGGAGAATACTCAGAAAATGTAAAGGTTTCACAAATCAGCAAGCCAGGATGACATCCATCATGAGGTATTAAGGCTAGTGTTCTGGGAACATGCTAAGCGGGGCGCTGATTGAACCACTTATAATTATGTCTGGAAAATCATAGAAAGTAAAAGGGGCCATCAGGAGGCTGGAGAAGTGAAACGGATGTGACTCCTGTCTTCTAAAACATGGTACAACAAGCCTAAAAATGTCCATCCAGTCAGTTTGGAACTAGATACAATGAAAGGGGGAAAAATCTGTCATCTAGGGGAGTAAAATAAAATTGAGAAGAGTGTGTGTGTGAGAGTGTGTGTGTGTGTGTGTGTATAGTATGCCTAAGGGCCAAACCACACCAAACAGAACAGCGCTAAGTGGTCACATTGGAAACAGAAAAACAGATGTGCTGTAATGGGCGTGCCACAAGTGGCTGTTGTTAAAACAGGTTCAGGTTTTCGCCCTGGTTGTAGGTATGTAAATGAAAACTGCACAGTAAAGAAAAACCGATGGCAGGGAATCATTCAGGGAGAGGGACACTCTCTGGATGAACAGAGTATTCTGAGCCAATTTAACACGGTCTCATTTTGGATGGGGAGAAAGCTGCATGTAACTGCAGAAGCTGATAGGTAGGTGTGGCTGAGGAACAATTCAGGAAACTGAAGAAGTCAACAACCACATGAACACCTAATTCTGGGGAGAGGCGGTGGGTTGAAACAAATGAACATATTTGGGGGAAAATCTCTGCTTATCCAAAAAGAGCCATAGGAAGGCCCTGGAAGCTGCCTTGCTTTGGGGGTTGCATGCACACAATTTGGATGTGGAGCTCTGGGACCTAGAAGGGAGGTGACACACGGGGGTGGTTTCAAAAAGAATGGGGACAGCCCCTAAGGGGCTTAGCTGAGAGGGAGTGGCTCCTCATGGTAATGATCCTAACTGACTCCACAGCCCCAGCGCCCTACACACTTTTACAAGGTTAAAGCAACAGCTTGAACCTGTATGGGGTGAGCATTTGTTTCCTTTCCAGATTGCCAGCTAATGAGGAAAGATTAAAGGAGCTAAATCTGTTTAGCTTGGCTAAGTGACGACGGAGGCGGCGGGAGTGGAGAGGCATGCTGGGCAGCCTGGCCAAGCGGAGGGGTGTGATAACCGTCTGCAGATTTTAGGAAGGTGTAACTACAGTGGAAGAAGAGCGGCTGCTCAGGTGGCACAAGGCCCTCAGCCTTCGGCGCGGGAAGAACCGAAGGGCGAGTTTCCCAACAGTGAGCCCGGCGGCTCCTGGAGCAGCCAGTTGACCTGAGGAAGAGAGAGCAAGGGTTGGGAACATCCCGACTGAGCCAAGAGAGGGACCAGGCCAACCCACCCAATGGACCAGGCACTGTCCCAACAGACCAGCTTTCATTTGCCTTTTGCTAACAGCATCCTCAGCGTTCCCAAGGGTCTTCTCTGACCCTCTGCCCCCACTGCAGCCAATACCTCAAGGGATCTGGAGTCCAAAAAGGTTCCCCCGCTTTCTGGCCTGTGATAGACATTCGTAGTAGCTGGTTTGGCGATTCAGAACCTGGCTGTTATTTGATGATGTCTTCAGACAGATTATTCCAAGGCTATGAGATCAGAACCTGTGCAAGGAGCTCTTCTGGGAGTGGAAATAACTGCCCCAAAAGGGGAAGCAAGTGGCAAGGCCCAGGGTGTGGCATCCCTGGGATCCCAAGCCCGGCCCCTGGGGGCCAGCTAGGCTGCCTCCCGCAGGCTTGCTGTTGGCAATCTCACGGTTAAACACTTAAACAATCTTTCTTTCTCCTCTTTTCTCTCTCCCCCTCTCTCTCTTTCACTCTCTTCTTTTCAGAGTTGACAGGGGCCAAATAAAGGCCCTTTTAAAAAAAACACACAAAACAATTTTGTTCCTTCTGAAAGTGATGGAGCGAAAGTGAGTGCAGATTATAGGCCTGTGAGGCGAGGGCCTTCCAGACGGGGGGAGAAGCGGTGACATGATGGGAACCTAATGGCAGTAATTGGCCCTGGATTTGACAGGGCCCATATCACAGCTCAGGAAAAGAGAGATGTTTAAAGTAAAAATTTACACAAAATTATATGTTTTCGGGGTGAAAAAGACTGTTTGGATTTCATTTTTTTTCTTCCTCTTCTTCCCCCCAGGGCATGTTTCATGGGTCATCCTCCGCGTGTGTGCGCGTGTGTCTGTGTGTGTGTGTGCACACATGCCCGTGCGGCTGTCTCCCCAGGTATATGGGCATCTTATGCCACATTGCCAATGTCTTCTACTTCCACTCTTCCTGGAATAGAGGCGTTTGTTAGCTTTGGAAGTTTCCCTTCAGGAAGCAGAAACAGCATAAGAGAAGAGAGAAAAGAACCATTTGAGTAATAGATCAGACCACCCTTCATAGTCTCACCACAGCAGAGCTTGTTTGGATTCAACATATAGTCGCGTAGCATCTTGTATTTATCCTTGTATCACTTAGTTCTAAATATAACCAAGTAATAGATCAACTAGTTATACTGTTTAATGGCTGACTCCCACTGCAAACTGTGAGCTCTTTGAGTGCAGGACCCTGTTTCTCTTGTTAAGTGCCATAATCTCAGCACCTAGCCCAGTGCCTCCCACGTAGCAGGCTTCCAGGATTTGTGAAACGAGTGACCTAAAATAATGGAATTACGTAGGGACAGCTGCTATGTTGGAAGCCTGTGCCTTCCCTGAGTATAAAATGCTGATCAATCAGACTTTTGTGTAACTAGACAATACTAGAATATTCAGATATTGATTCTTCATTGCTTGTTGGAAATGTGGCCTGAGAGGAAGACTTCAGAGGTGGCAGTGAAGCTAGAATATTAGGTGTTCATCCCTGGTTCAGAATGGTTTAGGCTTCCTCCATTGTGAGCTTCACTAGTGGCTCTACAGTCAAACCCCAACTGACTCTTTAATGCTAATGACCATGCTAGTGTTGAAACGATCTCCTCTTCTGGCCTGCAGAATGTCCTGCTGCTCCCTGTTTTACTTGGGATTTAGGCATTCTCTATGGACTAAGCTAAGAACTAACCGGCTATTGGGCTACTTTTTAGATTTTTTTTAAAAAAAGATGTATCTTTTGGCTAACTTGATAACAAGACCCATAAATGAAACAAAGTTGAATGTTTTATTCACGTGAGCTCAAGGGAAGTACCAGAGTCACAGAACCGCAGATTGGGGAGTGGCTTTGGAGGTTCTGAAGTTCATGCTTTACTAGTTGTGTGCATAACCTCTACAGTAACCTCTCATGCTCCAGATGCAAAGATTGGCACGTCCAGCAGGGAAGGCAAAGTTTAAAGTCAAGAAGCAAAGGGGCTAGGAGCTGGGCTGGACAAGGACCAGTCCTTGAAAATGGGTCAGTCGTAGGGGAACAAACACAGAAAGGGAAGACCTAGCAAGACTGTGCCAGGGAGTGTCTATGAAGACTGGAAATAAGTTCTGAAAGGCAAGTCCAGGAGGCTGGTGTTGAAAGGGAATGTATAGCTATCAGCAGCAGGGGCCAAGCCAACAGTCTGTACCCTTCCCATTTTGCCTCAATGTTTGAAGAAAATCTCAGCCCAGACAAACCAGGAGGTTTCAAGACCACTAGGGGAATCCAGAACACGGGGTGAATGTCGCTGGGGATGGGAGAAGGGTATCAGGGTATAGAATCACATGGAAATGGGGCTCTTAGAGCTGTGGCAGTTGCTGAGATCAACTGAGGTCAACACAACTGAGTAGATGGTTCTCGAATAATATAGGTGTAGCTCGTGTGCTGATTATTGTGTTAGGTACAGTAATAGCAGATAAAGTTGTAAATGATCTACAGGATTGGCATGCTCTAGGAATGAAGAAGTCATTGCTTATGGTGAGAATACAGGTTCTTAAAGAAAAACTGAGGCATTTGGGGTTTCGGAACCATTTATTTGTCCTGACATTTATAGGATGCCTGCTCTATTCCAGGCATCATGCTGAGTCAAAGCTCTTCAGACCTACGATTTAATTTGAGTCACTTCCCTTTTATTTTCCCTTTGTGTGATGAATTGAGAGTGCGAGTATAGGGAAAAATGGCCACCATTCCATCCATGAAAATCACACAGTATGAGAAGGCTCTCTTGGCAATCTCAGGGTTCTCCAAGCTCTGTAGATGCTCCAAGAGTCTAGGAAACAGGAGCAGCTTACAGAAATTTCCTCCTTTGGCATTTAGCGCAGAGATGGCAACCTTGTCCTTATCTTCTACCTCTGTGTAGGAATATTAAAATTGTAAATTACATGCATTTTCCTAAAACACAGTCCTTGCACCAGGACCTGAAATAATGACTTGGCTGCAGGTGCCTCTGGGTAACACTTGGCTTGCCAGTTAATGCGAATCTGAAGATGAGATGCTAAAACCTTCAGATCTGCCTCCCTTGGATGTGATCTTAGCTGCTACACCGTCTCCTTCTAAAAGGATAGCAAAGTTGATATGGATGTTGTTTGCTTTTTCACTCATCTAAACTTTTTGCTTAAAATTATGGAATCTCAGAGCCTTGGAGATGATGCCACATATTTTTAAATAAACTGCCTCGTCTAAGTTAAGTGTTGGAAATACAGAGGTTTAAAAACAGTTCGCCTTTAAAGGAATTCATAGTCTACCGAGGAGACAGGCCAGCCAAAGAGGTAATGTCAAAATACTATGAGAAGTGCTAAGAGAGATGTAAGATGCAGCACCTCCTCGAAGAAGCAAACACCTAAATCAACCAGAGACCTTAAGGAAGACTTCACAGAATTAGCAAAGCTTAAAATGAATCTTTAAGAAGTTTGCTACGCAGCCAAAGAGCACAGGAAAGGTGTTCCCAGCAAAGGACGTGGCATGATAGTTGAATGTGTGAATTTTAAGCCAACTATTCCTGACCCCTTGTTCCTTAATATGTTTAGCAGCTTGTAAGAAATTTGCTGTCCTCATTTTGTGACAGTTGTGTGCAGCGTATAAGGATGGTGAGAAAAAGGGCTTGAAGAACCACCAAGAGAAAGGAAGATGGGAAGAAAGTGAAGGGAAGAAAGAAGAGAAGGGGAAGGAAACCAATATTTATTGAGTGTCTATTATGTGCCATGTGGTTTTACATGATCTCATTTCATATTTTCATTTCCTACATTAAGACAATGTGGTTCAGAAAGATGAGTGATTTCTTCACCTGACTTCATCTTTTCGTCCTCTCCTGTCCCGATTCTTATGCTAACCCTACCTCAGACCTTTCTTTGAAGCTTCACACTGCCTATTTACCACCACCACGTGGATCTCTAACAGACATTCTGCCTCACCAGTCCAGAATGCTGCTCATCATTTTTCCCACCAAAACTGCTCCTTCTCCCCTTTTCCCATGGCACCTCCCCATCCACTTGCCCAAGCCAGAAACCTGGGAATCACTCTTCAGCTTTTCCCTGTTCCTCAGCCCCTCAGTCTACCTCTAAATCCTATCTCAAATGCATTCCCTTCTCCCCAGCTTGCCTGGCACCCCCCAAAATCCCGGCATCAGCATCTGTCCTCTATCACTGCTGGAACTGTCTTCTATTTGATTTCTGTCTTCCATTCTTGCCACTTCCCATTCCAGCCTCTCCACCTGGCAGCTGAGGAATCTTTCTAAGAGGCACGACCCCTAGAGTCAAGCCCATAATCCTTAACGCGGCAAGACCTGCTCCCGGTCTGCCCTGACTCCCATCTGTCCTCGGGGTCTTTCATCCTGCCCGGTTTCTTCTCCTCAGCCTCCTTACACCACTGCTTCCCCTCATCCTTCAGATCTTAGCTTCAATGCCATTTCCTCGGAGAACTCTTCCCAGTGTAAAAAAGATTTCACTTGTTTTTTTCTTTCTTTCTTTTTTCTTTTAACCTGGCCTTTGACTGTTGTCATCATCGACTTTTCTATTTCTTATCCAGTGTCTTCAAGTGTGTTTGGCAAATGTAGTTAGACATTTATTTGCATGTGTAGCTGTTTCATGTCTGTCTCGTTCACTAAGTGTAAGCTCTGTGAGGGCAGCACTGTGTCTCTTTATATTTTTAGAGACCAGGGTCTTGCTCTGTCATCCAGAATCATCAACACTGTGCACAGCACTGAGCAGAGAGGAGGCACTCAAATGTTATATTTTAATACATTACATATTTTTGTTAAAAAGGAATATTAAATTGAATGTGTTCAGGATAAAGAAGAGCTTGGATTTAAATCCACCTCTAGGGCCAGGTACGGTGGTCCACACGTGTAATCCCAGCACTTTGGGAGGCCAAGGCGGTTGGATCACCTGAGGTCAGGAATTCAAGACTAGCCTGGCCAACATGGCAAAACCCTTTCTCTACTAAAAATACAAAAATTAGCTGGGGATGGTGATGCGCACCCATAATTCCAGCTACTTGGGAGGCTGAGGCAGGAGAATCACTTGATCCCGGGAGGTGGAGGTTGCATTGAGTGGAGATTGTGCCACTGCACTCCAGCCTGGGACAGAGCAAGACTCTGTCTAAAAATAAAATATAAATAAATCCACCTCTAGGCTGGGTGTGGTGGCTCACACCTGTAATCCCAGCATTTTGAGAGGCCAAGGTGGGAGGATTGCTTCAGGCCAGGAGTTTGGGAACAGCCTGGGCAACACAGCAAGACTCCATCTCTATAAAAAATTTAAAAATTAGCCAGAGCAGTGGTGAGCACTTCTAGGCCCAGCTGCTCAGGAATCTGAGGCAGGAGGATCGCTTGAGCTCAGGAGTTGGAGGCTGCAGTGAGCTATGATCACCCCACTGCACTCCAGTCTGGATGACAAGGTGAGATCCTGTCTCTAAAAATACAAAAATAAACCCACCTCTTCCTGATGCCAAAGCCCATGATCTTTCCTCTGTCTCAGGCTTGCAGTGGGGGAAAATCCAACACGGGCCATCAGGCAGTGCACGGTATTCCTGGAGTTTGTTTCCGAGAAGAGACAGAGAGCCTTTAGAAACTTAATTCTTGGCCAGGCGCGGTGGCTTATGCCTGTAATCCCAACACTTTGGGAGGCCAAGGCGGGCAGATCACGAGGTCAGGAGATCGAGACCATCCTGGCTAACACAGTGAAACCCCGTCTCTATTAAAAATACAAAAAATTAGCTGGGCGTGGTGGTGGTCGCCTGCAGTCCCAGCTACTGGTTGGGGGCGGTGTGGGGCGGGGGGGCGGCGCGCGGCTGAGGCAGGAGAATGGCGTGAACCCGGGAGGCAGAGCTTGCAGTGAGCTGAGATGGCACCACTGCACTCCAGCCTGGGTGACAGAGCAAGACTCGCCACTGCACTCCAGCCTGGGTGACAGAGCAAGACTCGGTCTCAAAAAAAAAACTTAATCCTGATTAGAAGGTGAACTCTTTGCAGCTAGAGGCCATGTCTTCATTGTTTAGTAAAGTGCCTGGCACAGGGTAGGTGCTCAATAAATAATGAATGAATGAACAAATGAACCATGAGAAACTCACAGGTTTCTAATTTGAACAAATGGGCAGAGGCACCATTCACTGAGGTAGATGAGGGAAAGGAAGAGCAGATTTGTTGGCCGGGCGGGGAGGGGTGGGGAGAAATGAAGAAAGAGTTTAGTTTTAGAATGACATGCAGAGAAAGGCACAGTTGTCAATAAGCGTGTTGTGTTTTGAGAACAATGAGAAGTTTATTCATTCAGTCATTTATTTATTTAGTCATTAATCAACAAATATCTATTTAAAGCCTAGTATATGTCAAGCACTACGCTAGGCACTGAACATATAATAATCAGACAAAGTCAAGAAAGGGAAATGGATAAGAAACCCTATTAAAATGCAGAGTGGCTCATGCCATTACCCAAGCCAGCACAGGGTGCTGTGTGTGGGGCTTCAGAAGCGGAGACTGCAAGACTTCCTGGGGAAAGTAACACCTCAGTTGCATCCTGAGGAATGGAGGAAGTAGGTGCTAGCCAGACTGAAAGCCAGAGAAAGGGTGTTCGAAGCAAAGGAAGTCGCATGTGCAAAAGCCCAGCAGCAAAAGAAAGAAAAGTATTCAGAGAACTCCAGATGGTTCAGCAATATGGGAATCCAGTGTTGAGCTCAAGGTGCTCCATGGACAGTAGTAAGAGGCCCAAGTTGTGAACCTCCTTGACACCCTTCCCTCCATCTCTCCATGTAGAGAGAAGAATAGACTGCACGGAAAGTCAAGTGCAGGTGTTAGTCAGTCACTGCGACTCACAGGAGTGTGTGTGAGGGGAAAGTGAGGAGAAAGTAGGGTTGAAATTATAACCTTGGACCACATTGTTAAGAGCTTTGTCTGCCATAATGGAGTGTGACTTCTAGGGGCAGTTGGTAACCACTGAAAGGTTTTAATTGGGAAGGCTGGTGGTGGTGACATGAGCAGATCCATATATTAGAAAGATAACTCAGGGCTAGTGTGAAAAATGGATTAGCAGGGACATGACCAGAAGCGACTGCATTTTCTGTCAAGAAGACATTCTTCAGATTGGAAAAAAAATACAATGGTATGACGATGCTGAAGTCCAATATTGTGTGTGTGTGTGTGTGTGTGTGTGTGAGAGAGAGGGAGAGAGAGAGAGATTGTAAGAAACTACATGAGTCTTGGCCGGGCGCGGTGGCTCATGCCTGTAATCCCAGGACTTTGGGAGGCTGAGGTGGGCGGATCACAAGGTCAGGAGATCAAGACCGTCCTGGCTAACACAGTGAAACCCCGTCTCTACTAAAAATACAAAAAATTTAACCGGGTGTGGTGGCGGGCGCCTGTAGTCCCAGCTACTTGGGAGGCTGAGGCAGGAGAATGGCATGAACCCGGGAGGCACAGCGTGCAGTGAGCCGAGTTTGCGCCACTGCACTCCAGCCTGGGCGACAGAGCGAGACTCCATCTCAAAAAAAAAAAAAAAAAGAAAACAAAAAAAAACTACATGAGTCTCAGTTCTGACCTTCATGGACATCTTAACTCCCTGCCCTCTGCCTCTCCTGCCTTGGGTTTCCCTGACACATTTTGCCTCCTCAGCTCGAAGAGTTCTCCCTGCATCTTGCCCATCTTGAAGTAAAACTTCAACTTCCAGCCTTCCCTACTCCTCTTCCCCCAGACAGACTGACCAATTTCATTCTCTAGGCTGCTATATCATTCTGGACATAACAACTACATTATAATTACTGTTTTTTTCATCTGTTTCCTAAACTAGATCATATACTCCTTGAAGGCTAAGACTGCACAAGTTTCTTTGTACCCCCAACATCAGGTATGGTTCATGGCAAACAGTAGATACTCAGTGCGTACTGGATTGGAATTTATGGGAATGCTAATAAACTGGGATGATCTAATAATGTGATTTGTTTTTGTTTTTGTTTTGAGATGAGGTCTCACTCTGTCACCCAGGCTGGAGTGCAGTGGCGCAATCATAGCTAGCTGTAACCTCAAACCCCTGGGCTCAGAGGATCCTCCCACCTCAGCCTACCAAGTAGCTAGGACTGCAGGTGTGCGCCACCATGCCCAACTAGTTTTATTAATTTTTTTGTAGAGACAGGATCTCACCATTTTGCCGAGGCTCATCTGGAACTCCTGGGCTCAAGTGATCCCCCCACCTTGGCCTCCCAAAGTGCTGGGATGACAGACATGAGCCACCACCTAAGGTGAAATTCAATAAATGTGAATTCCTACACCTGGATCTAAAACTTTAGCTGCCCCAGTACAGGACAGGAGAGCAAGATATCTATTCAGCAAACATCTGTGGACTATCAAGCACCTGCTAGGTACTGTGCTTGACACAGGACATAAAGCAGGAAACCAGGGAGACACATTCTTTGCCCTCATGGAGTTTACAAATGGGATGACAAATTTTAAACAAGTAACCAAATATAAGTAAAATGCTGTAGAGAACAATATAGAGTCCAGTGGAGACCTCACCTGGTCAGGACCATAGAGGAGCACTCTATGAGGAAGTGATCTATGAGCTGACCTGAAAGACTGCTGGAGTTTTCTAGGCAGAGTCTAGAAAACTCTAGGGTTGGGGCTTTGTGTGTGGGGGCGGGGGGGGTGGGGGTAGGGGTGAGATAGCGTTTTCAGCACTGTTATCATTACTTCCTTTGGCAAGTCTTCCCTGACTTCTCTGAAGAGGTCACATCTTCTGTGCCCACATGGATTGCTCCTGCAGAACTTACCTCTACTGCAGATTCATGTTTATTTCTGCCATGACTTGATCAATGCCCAAAGCCCCCACTAGACTGTATGCGTGGTGAGGAGACCTGTCCCTGTGCTCATCAGTGTATTTCCACTGCCTGGTACCGTACCTAGCATGTAATAGGCTCTCAATTGATGTCTACTGAATGAATGAATGAATGAATGAATGAATGAATGAAGTGGGTATTCCAAGCAGAGACAACAAGCACCAAAGACCAATGTGTCACACAGTGAAGGGGAGACTGAGTGTCTCAGAAAATCTGAGTGTTTGGTCAACTGCCAACTATGCATGAAACAATAAAGCAAGATGGCCGCAACTTTAGGATTTGTTAAGAAACATCTTGTCTCTAGTCTGCCCTGGCCAGACTAACCCTACAGTGTTGTTTTCTTTCCTGGGTGCCACACTTTAGAAAACACCGCGACACATGTTTGCAAAACATTTCCATGTGGGAAGCTCCGTCGCATGATGGAAGGATGTGGGACTGGAATCAGATGGACATGGTTTGAATTCCAGCTCTATCACGTGTTCACTGAATTGTCAAATCACTGAACTTCTGAGAGCCTCTTTTCCTACCCATAAAGTGGAACTAATAATATCCAGAGTCCTGAAAGCTAAATGGAATGGCATGTAAAATGCCTAACATGGTGCCTGGCACACAGTAGGCACCCAATACATGTGAGGCCCCCTACCTATTAGAAGAAGCAGAACTCAGAGCATCTGAGTTACAGAAGACTTCCTGAAGGGGGTAAAAGTCAAACTGGTCACTTAAGGCCTGGAGGATTCTGCTTTATTGAAGAAAAGAGAGAGACCTTAATTGAGGGGGGTAGACAATAATTGAGCACAGCGCTGGGCTGGGCTCTATGCATGGACAGAGAGAACCAAGTAGAGACCAGTCTGAGCTTCAAGGTTCCTGGGGGGGACCTTCTTGCTTGATGTCACCTTCCCAAAAAGAATGCAATGCCGGGGGACCATCTCTGACTAGTATACCCATTTTGGAAAGTGGGGAAACTCCATCTTAGTTTATGGTTTGCTCACAAACTTAGATAACCTCTGAGGCCCTGCCCTCCTGGAGCTGGTGTGGTACATACATGCCACTAATGGAGGTTAGAGCAAGTAGGATTGTGTGGGCATGCACATGCTTAAGCACTCACAAAGCCAAAACAAAGCATCCTACCCACACTGGCCTTGGAGCTTGGCAGTCACAACCAACGGCAGCGCATCCAGAGGGTAGCTTTGGGTCTGGAAGGACTAGTAAGGGAGAAGGAAGGCGAGAGATGGGGAAGAACATATGTTCAAAAATAAACACTGCCTCCTGCTAAATGGTCTAGAAAGCATCTGTAAGAGGGGCTTTGGGCTGTGGGGTTTCCGAAGATGGTGAGTGCGGGAATGTTTTGTCTGTAGAGTTGGGGCTGGGGGCTTCCACATCCTGCCCACTGCCACATCTGGGGAAGTCATCTGCACTGGGCTGATGGCTCCCCGAGCACTCCTGCTTTAATGGCTCGTGGTGCCGCAAGAAGTGGCCCAGTAATGGCCATTCCAGGCTGCCCCAGTGAAGGGTCTGGGCAGGCCCCAGGCAGCCTGTTTGCTTTCCTCCCACCCCAGGCCAACCAGCACCTTTCACCTCCTCTTCGCCTAGGTGAGCTGGCCTGAACCCTAGTTGGGAGCCTCCAACTGCGGGGAGACAGTGGGACTAGAGGCCTTGGATATTGAGAGTGGGGATAGGACTTGGTCCTGCGCTTCCTGACTGCCATCCCCTTGCTAAGGCACAGGCTCCTGCATCTGTCATTGTTTGCTTTCTTCTCTTGATGCAGCTCTGCCAAAACCTCATCTCTTTACAAAATGAGGCTAACGGTTTTGGGGTCAGGTCCAAGACCAAGTGGTGAAGAAGGGGCAGAAACATCATGTTTTGAAAGAACCTGCTTCGCATGGTGTTATGGAGAGGTATGAAAGGAGAAAGCAGAGAAATGTGCTGAGGTGGCTCAGAGGGCTCCCGCCTCTGCTATCCCCCAGGGCCCAAGAGGTGCCACTGGTCATTTCTGCGCTCACAATCCAGCATCCAGCGCAGTCCCATCCTCGTCCGTCCCGAGCCTGAGACAGATAACTGCAGGTGCAGACAAACCTGCTCGCCCGTGACCTCTGGCATGGGGTATTTTAATGGCTTAGTCCCCTCGCCCTTGCTGAGGTCCCTGGGGAGTTACCTGGAGGACCCAAGAGCAGGGGCATTGCGAGTAGGGATACCTGCAAGTTGTAAGGATTGAGTGATGGGTCCTGGCTTCAGCAGGGGGAAACTCCTCCCGCCACTCTGGTGCCCCAGCAGCAGCCTGGCTAGAGTGGGGGCCCAAATGTGAATGGGGGGGACGCTGGATGGGGGCGAAGGGAGGGGAGGACTTGCACTGGCTCCTCTCAGCAAGGGCTCGTAAAGCTGCAGGTGTGCGATGTTGTTATTTAGTCTAGAGCCTGGTATGTGACAGCCCGGGCCCTCTCTCCTGCGAACTGCCGCCGCCACCGCCTCTGCTGGCCAGATAATTAGTCCATTACGACTCTCCCACCTCGGGTGGGTGGGGGCAGGGTGAGAGCCCACCCTCAGACTCCTTGTAATTCAACTTCCTGTGTTTTATGGAAGCAGGCTGTTGGGGGCAGAGAGTGAAAGGCCGGTCCCTAGGCTTGGCCAACCCCTTCCTCAGCTCCCAGCCCCCACCTCCCTCCTTCCACCCAAACCCAGTTGCTGTGGTGACCAAATGTTATTTCCCAGCTTCGTGTTGGAACTGCTTTGTAAAAGTTTTTTACATCTCTTACCTGCCTCAAACACGAATGCAGGCTGGTCTATCTCTCCCTGCGTCTTGCTCTGCCCGTCTCTTCCTCCGCATCTCTCCTCTGTCTCTCTCTATTTTTATTACACGCTTATCGCCTTTTTCCCTCCTGCTTTTGAAATTGATTTCCTTTCCTTTCTCCCCCTATTCAGGACCTAAACGCTGAATGTTCGATATTTCATTTGAGACCGCTAATCGCATTACTGCCCTTGACGTTTTACAGATATCATATTATGGGCGCAAATTTGGCAAATTATTAGCGCTGTAATGTATAGCTTGTCAGAGGTATTTAAGACGCTAAGAGCCCAAGGCTTATCGGGGTTAGCAGAGAGCTCTCGTTGAGCTTTTGAAATGCAGAGAGCCAGTTATAAAACACACTGTGACTCTCTCTTCAGCTGGTGAAAAAAAGGAAAAGAGAAAAAGAGAAAGAAAAAGAAAAAAAAATGTCACCCGTCTATCAGAGGCTTCCAGGGCTGATAACAAGCAAAATTCTTCTCTGTGGGTTTCACTGGAAATGTGAGAAGCTTTTAAAACATTTCTCAAGCTGTCTGGAAAAGAAAAAAAATCTTTATTGAAAGGATGTAGCAATCTTTTTTACTGTGGCCTATTTATCTCTGGGGAAAAAGCTGTAACAAGAAGATCCCCTACTGGTCACCAGCCGTGTCAGGGCCTGCTTGGCTTTGGTGCCAGGACTTTGGTGTGGGGGACTTGCTGAGCGAGAGGGGGGCCACCTTTGGCAAAACGGGGAAAGGCTGCTGGCTGGGTGCATTCCTGTGGAAGAGGCAGCGTCCTGCACGCCTAGCACAGTGCTCAGGGCTCAGCAGACACATCTCATCAAATCCTTTTTGAATGAATGGTTGAATGAACCAACCAACAAACACACACAAAAATAACAGAGAACCTTGAAACTGCTGCCCCGCTTTGGTCTGCCTAACTGTGCTAGGTACCTGTTTACCCCCCTACTACTGTAGCAAGTGACCTTTGCTGATACCACTGTCCACACGTGTTCCTTCACCCTCATAGAAACATCCTTGCTCTTTTGAGGCCATGCGATCCTCTCTACTTTCTTGTCACTGTCATCTGCTGATGACATCTTCCCTCTATTCAGCAGGGACGTTGGCACTCAGTATCTCCCTGCTCACCCCTATTCTGCCTTCCTCCTGTGAATTTCAGCACGCACATGGACTGTCCACATCCTGGGATCCTCTGCTGCAGCATCCTGCACTCCTACAGCAGATTCCATGGAAACAGCCCCGCCCTCAGTCTGACCATCTCCCAGTTTCTTCGTCTCAAAAATAATGAACTCTGAATCAGCTGCATCTGCTGTCCTTAACGTCTGTTCTCCTTCCTCACTCCCACTGAATCCGTTTTTTGACCTCATTTAGACCTTCAATCCCTGGACCATTCCTAATTTAACAAGCCCACCATTCCCCTCCTAGCTTCACTTTCTTTCCTACCCAACCTTGACCCTTTGATCAATATCTTTAAAGAATTTCTTCCTGCCATTCCCTCACCCTTTTGCCTTTCTGTCTCACCTGTTTGCCTACCTCAGATCCCAAATCCATGAAAGCATTTACTTTCACCTCTATTTCTGGCCTGTGATGCTCTGGGGAGAAAAGCTGGTGTCACCATTTCAACTGGTGTCACCATTAGCAGACCCTAAGTCTCAACAGTCTATGTACTTGCCCATAATGATTTCCCATTTCCCACAGCAGTTGTTGTAAACCCTTCCCTCTCTCAAAATATTTCTCTTCACTGCCTCTGTTTACCTCATTCTCTGTAGATGACTTCATTTCCTGCTTTTCAGAGAGAATAATGGCCAAACAGTCTCAACTTTTCTCCCTCCCTAACCTTGGCCTCACCTTGGAGGCCATCTTCACCGAGTTGTGTCCTAACTCAGTACTACTCAGTACTTGTGTCCTGACTCAGTACTACTCAGCACTTTTGTCCTAACTCAGTACTACTCAGTACTTGTGTCCTAACTCAGTACTCATTCTTCCACCTGGGCCCATCACTCCTCCTTCAACCTGGCACCACCATCTATTCTCTCACATTTTAAATATCCCTTTTCCTACCAATGCCTTTCTCTCTGCCTTCACACACCCTCAAATCTCCCCTTTCAATCTTCTTTTAATCTTAACTTCCAAGCACATTACTGTCCCTTCTTCCTCTTTCCCTTTACAGATAAACTTGTTCAAAAGACATCTCACTCACATTGCCTCCACTTCCCCACCTCCCATTCAGTCAGCCCATTCACTCAATGAGCTCGATCCCACTTCTTCACTGACATTCTGATCACCTCTTCTTTCTTCAAAGCCGCTCTTCCCTTAGCTTCTCTGACTCATCTCTTTGGATCTTATCTACTTCTACTCCTGCTCATTCTCCTTCCCTAGCTTCTCCTTGATGTGCCCCTTCAGTATTGCTGCTGCCTGGAGTACACTGCTTCACTTCTCTTCTTACTTACGCATCTTCCCGGGGTGAGCTCATCATGCCTGTCGTTTCACGTCCCATCTAAACACTGATGACTACCATGGCTGCAACTTCAGCCTCAACCTCTCTCCTGAGCTTCATGCCCATATTCCAGCTGCCAACTCACTATCTCTCCTTGAATCCTTGCAGAGCACCTTCAGACTCAACATATTTAATACTGACATCATTATATTCTTCCAAGCCTGCAACTTAAATGATCTGTCAGCACCGTCTAACCACACAAGCAGAAACGTAGTTTGACCTAGAGTCTTCCGTTTTTCTTTCCCCCTTATCTGTCCTCTTTCTCCAAAGGAAGGAGGAAAGGAAGGAAGGAAGAAAGGGAGGGAGGGAGTAAATAAGTAAAACTTGGGAAGCAGGAGAGAAGTGAGTTTCTTGCCTTGTACCTTATATCAAAATTAATGAATTAAGCCAGGCACTATGATGTACACCTGTAATCTCAGCCACTCGAGATACCGAGATGAGAGAATCGCTTGAGTCCAGGAGTTCAAGACCAGCCCAGACAACGTAATGAGACCCTGTCTTATTTTTTTTTTTTTAATAACGTGTTAAATAGATGAATTAAAAAGTTAAATGCAGGGCTGGGTGCAGTGGCTCAAGCCTGTAATCCCAGCACTTTGGGAGGCCAAGGTGGGCAGATCATCTGAGGTCAGGAGTTCAAGACCAGCCTGGCCAACATGGTGAAACCCCGACTCTACTAAAAATACAAAAATTAGCCAGGCATGGTAGCAGGCGCCCGTAGTCCCAGCTACTTGAGAGGCTGAGGCAGGAGAATCACTTTGACTCAGGAGATGAAAGTTACAGTAAGCTGAGATCGCACTACTGCACTCTAGCCTGGGTGACAGAGCAAGACTACATCACAAAAAAAAAAAAA
>NW_012107252.1:3972760-4005112 GCF_000951045.1 Mandrillus leucophaeus
AAAAAAAAAAAAAAAAAAAAAAGTTAAATGCAAAGGGTAAAAATCATAGCTGGATCTGTATTAGATACAGCTATGTATCTGGAAAGAACTTTCATAGTGTGAATGCAATGAAGTCACCAAAAATTTTAAATTACTATACAACAACAAAAGCCCCACCATAAACAAAAATAAAAGGCAAATGCCACCTGAAAAACAAATATTTGCAGTAAGTATAGTAGAACATTTGATGTCCTTAATATGTAAAGAGTGCTTACAAATCAATAAAAAGCACTAATAGCTGAATGTAAAATGGACTAAGTCATGAACAACCAGTTACTAAAAGAAATATGAACCTTCATATAAATATAGTTCATGTAAATTAAATGAGGTGATATTTTGTTTATACAAATTGTCAACCCTTTTTTTTTTTTTTTTTTTTTGGAGACAGAGTCTTACTCTATTGCCCAAGCTGGAGTGCAGTGGCGCAATTTTGGCTCACTGCAACCTCTGTCTCCTGGGTTTAAGTGATTCTCCTGCCTCAGCCTCCCAAGTAGCTGGGATTACAGGCATATGCCACCACACCTGGCTAATTTTGTATTTTTAGTAGAAGACGGGGTTTCACCATGCTGGTCAGGCTGGTCTTTAACTCCTGACCTCAGGCAATCCACCTACCTCAGCCTCCCAAAGTGCTGGGATTACAGGCATGAGCCACCATACTTGGCCAGAATTGGCAACTTTTAATATTACAAAGTTCAGTGCTAATAAGGGTAGAGTTAGGCAGGCATTCTTATATACTATTGGTAAAAGCACACATTTGTATAACCTTTCTAGAAGCAATTTTGTAATGTGTAGCAAAATCCTTAAAATATTCATATCCTTTATTTTACTAATTCCCTTCTTGGAATTTATTCTAAGAAAATAATTGGAAATGTGGTCAAAGATTTATGCATAAGGATCATCATTTCAGTATTATTTATAGCACAGAAAATCTGAAAACAACCTAATGTTCCACAACAATAAAATGGTTAAATAAGTTATAGTACAATCATATGATAAAATACTGTTTAGCCATTTAAAAACATATTTTTGAAGAATATTTCAGCAGAGATCCTAAAATAATGTTAAGTAAAACTATGCATGGGAAAAAAATAAAAGGAATTACACACACACACACACACACACACACACACACATTTTCAGACACAGTCTCGCTATGTCACCCAGGATGGAGTGCTGCGGTGGCACAATCCCGGCTCACTGCAGCCTCCACCTCCCAGGTTCCAGTGATTCTCCTGCCCCAGCCACTCGAGTAGCTGGAACTACAGGCACGTGCCACCACACCCAGTTACTTTTTGTATTTTCTAGTAGAGATGGAGTCTCACTATGTTGTCCAGGCTGGTCTCGAACTCCTGGCCTCAACTAATCCACCTGCCTCGGCCTCCCAAAGTGCTGGGATTACAGGCGTGAGCCACAGTGGCTGGCCAGATATTTATTTACATTTTAAAAAGGAGATTTGGCCGGGCGCGGTGGCTCAAGCCTGTAATCCCAGCACTTTGGGAGGCCGAGACGGGCGGATCACAAGGTCAGGAGATCGAGACCATCCTGGCTAACACGGTGAAACCCCGTCTCTACTAAAAAATACAAAACACTAGCCGGGCGAGGTGGCGGGCGCCTGTAGTCCCAGCTAGTCGGGAGGCTGAGGCAGGAGAATGGCGTAAACCCGGGAGGCGGAGCTTGCAGTGAGCTGAGATCCGGCCACTGCACTCCAGCCTGGGCGACAGAGCAAGACTCCGTCTCAAAAAAAAAAAAGTAAAAAAAATAATAATAATAAATAAAAATAAAAAGGAGATTTATTTGAAAAACATAAAAACACAGCAGAGGCCGGGCGTGGTGACGCACGCCTGTAATCCTAGCACTTTGGGAGGCCGAGGTGGGCAGATCACAAGGTCAGGAGATCGAGACCATCCTGGCTAACACAGTGAAACCCCGTCTCTACTAAAAATACAAAAATTAGCCGGGCGTGGTGGTGGGCGCCTGTAGTCCTGTAGTCCCAGCTACTTGGGAGGCTGAGGCAGGAGAATGGCGTGAACCCAGGAGGTGGAGCTTGCAGTGAGCCGAGATCGCGCCACTGCACTCCAGCCTGGGCAACAGAGCGAGACTCGTCTCGGGAAAAAAACAAAAAACAAAAAAAAAAAACAGCAGAACACTTCATAGGCCACTTTATACAAGAAAATAAGCAACAGTAGGCCGGTAATAGTGCTATAATCCCAGCATTTGGGGAGGCCAAGGTGGGCGGATTGCCTGAGCTCAGGAATTTAGATCAGCCTGGGCAATATGATGAAACCCCATCTCTACTAAAAATACAAAAAAATTTAGCCGGGTATGGTGGTGGGCACCTGTACTCCCAGCTATTTGGGAGGCTGAGGCAGGAGAATCACTTGAACCAGGGAGGTGGAGGTTGCAGTGAGCCGAGATCATGCCACTGCACTCCAGCCTGGGTGACACAGTGAGACTCTGTCTAAAAAAAAAAAAAATTAAAATTAAAAAATAATAAGCAACAATAGCATACATTATTTTTGTAAGCATAAACATTTAGGTATATACTAACAAAAGTTGCATGAGTATAGCATTTATGATCAGATGAACCATATTCATAAAGAAATAGGTCAAAGAGGGAAACGTGTAAACACATTTCACTATAGTTTGTAATTGTGTGCAATCAGCTTTGTAACTGGGGTTATCTGAAATACCATGATGAACAACCTAAGTCTTTTGACAAGATGGAGCAAAAACTACAATGGGTCACCACCACATATGCAGTCACCCGAAGAGCAGAGATCTCAAGAATTTTTGTCTTTCACAAATGCAGATGCACAAAAAGGACATCTCGTCATTTACTGAGGGCGTTTCACCATTTTTACGTAGATGCACAATGCTTATACGCAAAATCAGCGTGTGATAATGCACTTTCATGGAGTCAAATTTGCAAAAAAAAAAAAAAGCATGAAAAGAATTACAACTCTCTTAAAAGTCTCTACACAATTTATACCTCCAGTATTGGAAATGACGCAAAGATGAAATACATAGCATAGCCAATTATAACAAATAATGCTGACAATTTAAAACAGTGAAAGAGCTGGCCATGCGCGGCGGCTCACGCCTATAATCCCAGCACTTTGGGAGGCCGAGGCGGGCAGATCACAAGGTCAGGAGTTCAAGACCAGCCTGACCAACATGGTAAAACCCCATCTCTACTAAAAATACAAAATTAGCCGGGCATGGTGGTGCACTCCTGTAATCCCAGCTACTCGGGAGGCTGAGGCAAGAGAATCGTTTGAACCCAGGAGGTGGAGGTTGCAGTGAGCCGAGATTGCGACATTGCATTCCAGCCTGGGTGACAGGGCAAGACTCCATCTTAAATAAATAAAATAGAATAGAATAAAATAGTGAAAGAAAACTAACCTGTGATTGTGATCTTGGAGATTTTGGACATTAGAGATTTACGTTTAAGGATTTTGATCTTTTGGGATGTCAACATTTAGAATCATGGCATTCGGGATTGTGTATTTCCGAATTATGATCCAAACCCTTTTAAAACACAGGTGTGACTGGGCTGCTCTTCATAGATTCCTCCCTTGCTTCCTGTAATCCTCAAGGTAAATCCGGGCTCCTCCAGAAGTTTCACTAAGTGCTTCACAATCCAGCCCAGACTGTTTCTTCTGTCCCATTTCTCATGCAGCTCATCTTCCCCTAAACTTTCCCTGCTTTTGCCTGATTCCATGACTTTGCAGGTCTTGTCCTTTCTACCTGTTGTCCTATTATTTCCCTTTTCCATCTAGGAAGATTATTTATTCAAAACTCAGCTCCAGTATCATCTCCCTGGTGGACTCACTCCGTTCCAAGCATTTAGTTGCTCTCTCTGATGTGCGTCCAAAGCTCTTTGCCAGTTAACCCCGTTAGACTGTAAGAGCGCAGAGGCCAAAGTCTTTTCCTTATTTTTGCTTATTTTCTCAGCAGCTAGCACAATGCCTGGCATGTAGTGGGTGTTTGATGAATATCAGATCAGTGATTAAATTGAAGATTTCTGACTTTTGCCTTCCCCTGTGATGAGAGAGAACAGGAGAGAGACAGCCCCCAAAGCCACGACACTTCAGGGTCAGAAGAGTCCTTCAAGATGATCTGGTCTCGTCTTCCATGTTTGAATTCCCTCCATTAGGACCAATTATCATCCAGTCACTGCTTGAATACCTCTTATGAGGGGCAGCTCATTATTCTTCAAAGCAGTACTCTGATTGTTAGAAAATACTTTCTTAAAATGAGTCTAAATTAGCTTTAACTTTCACCAACTGTTCTTGGCTTGGCTCATAGAGGACATATAAGAATCAGCTTCCTCTGCCTGTGTCACCCCTTTCTAAGCCTTCTCTTTATGTCCCCCTTTTTTCTAAGGTGCTGAGTCTCACTCCCCCCTCTATTGTACTGCTTTCTCCCTCTAAAGTCAGTGCAAATGATCTCTCTCAATTAATACTTTACTGCTGACGATTCAGAATGATGTTTTACATATGTACGCGCTTTACGGTTTACAGTGGGCCTTCACATACATTTATGATTATTTTGAGCTCACAAAGAATGGTGCCCAGACCTGCCCTGTCTAAAGTAGCCAAACCAGGACACAACAGGGTGAGCCTGTCACCACCTTATGAATGCGGCTGGATGTCACGTTAGCTGCTGACTCACACTGACCTTATCAACTAAAACCCCTACCTTGTTTCACTGCTGAGTCATGTCTCTTTCATCCTGTCCTTATGCTGTTGGGTTTTTAGATACAAATTCAGACTCTTACATTTATTGTTATCCTTACTTCTACTATTTATTGAGTCCCCACTATATACCACAGGTGGACACTTCAGCCATACGTGTATTTTGGCGTCTTTTATCACATAGTTTATTCCTTATTAAAACTATGGGTGAGCATTATGAGTTCATTTTGCAGGTGGGAAAGCTGAAGTTAAGAAAGGGAAGCAACTTCTGCAAAGTTGAATAGCTTATAAGAAGCAGAATTGTTTTCTGACTTCAAAGCCTTGCTTTGTTCTGTTTTGTTTGAATTATAACAGTGTGCCTTTCAAAGGGGAAGGAGGAGCAGAACAGTATGACTTGAGTGCTTGTTGTATGACTGATGCAGTGATAGGAGCATTGCATTCATCATCTCGGTTAATCCCCACAACAATCTTATGAAAAACATCAGTAATCTACTTGCTATCCACCTATGTCTCCTGCAAATGGGCACAGCTCACAGCAGAAGGGTATACTGAGGCTTTCTGCTGAATGGTCCTGCCCCTGAAGACCTTCCTGTCACAGCATGGGAGGAAGAGGGGAGCTCCAGCTCCCTAGGGGAAGTTGGGGTGCAGCAGCGTTGCTCTGTAGGATTGGGCCACTAAGTCGCTGGACCTGGTCAGTCCCTGCTTGCACCTTTAAAGACCAGACTGAAAGGAAGGAGGAAATAGATGGCAATAAAATAGAGGACTTTCAATGTTACAGACATGAGGGTTTGCCTCTTCTCTTTGGTCTTGGAAGGTATTGCCCAGCTTTGAGTCCTGAAGGGGAGAATAAGCTAAAGTCTACTGAAGGCTCTAGGTCAGCATATTGGTGTGAGTTGAAAGCTTTAAGTCCAGGCTGGGCATGGTGGCTCACACCTGTAATCCCAGCACTTTGGGAGACCAAAGTGGGGGGGTGGTCACTTGAGCCCAGGAGTTTGAGACCAGCCTGGGCAGTGTAGTGAGACCTCATCTCTAAAAAATATCAGAAAAATGAGCTGAGCATAGCGATGCGTGCCTGTAGTCCTAGCTACTTGGGAGGCTGAGGCAGGAGGATTGCTTGAGCCTGTGGGAGGGCTGCAGTGAGCCCTCATGGCATCACTGAACTCCAACCTGGGCAACAGAGTGAGACCCTGTCTCAGAAAAATAAAAAGAAATAAAGTTTTAGTCCTGGTTGGTTCTCCCAAACTATGTAATAGATAGAAACATGTATTAAGTACTTGCTTTGGGCCAGTACTTCATACTGAGGTGCAAGATCCACAAAGAATAAGACACCTGCCCTGAAGAGGTTCAAAAGCTCTTGATTGACGTGAGATAGGAGAAGTACGGGGTGCTTCCAGCACACAAAGGGTCACCTAGATCAGATAAGAGATGGACTGTCAGAAAAGACTTCTGCAGGAGATAACACCTGACCCAAGTTAGGAGGAGTTGGCACTGGAAAAAAGTGGGTAAGCATTCTAGGCAGAGGGATCAGAATGAGCAAAAGCAGAGAGGTAAAAGAAAGCATCCATTTTTAGGGGAAATTTGACCCAAGTGAGCATTGCAAGAACATAAAGGTAGGGCCTAGGAGATAAGCTGAAGAAGGAGGTGGGTGCCACTTCATGGAGGATCAGCTGAAGAGTCTGAACTTGATTATTTTTATTGAGACAGACTCTTGCTCTGTTGCCCAGGCTAGAATGCAGTGGCACGATCTCAACTTACTACACCTTGGCCTCCCAGGTCTAAGTGATTCTTGTGCCTTAGCCACCTGAGTAGCTGGGATTATAGGCATGTGCCACCATGTCCAGCTAATGTTTTTACTTTTTGTGCGTGGAGATTGGGTTTTGCCATGTTGGCCAGGCTGGTCTCGAACTCCTGAACTCAAGCAATCCTCCCACCTCAGCCTCCCAAAGTGTTGGGATTACAGGTGTGAGCCATTGCACCTGGCCTCAACTTGATTCTTTAGTCAGTTCAAATTACGATTGCATCTAAATACCAAATATCACTTCTTCACTGCTGGACTCTGACAAAGCACTGGCATTTAATCTGGTTTGGAGACGTTAATAGCCCTTCAGCCCATTGTTCTTTCCTTAGATTTCGGGATTATCAAGTATCAGGATGAGGTGGTCATTCCTTTATCATCACTGCCATCATCATCATCACGGTTGCCGTCATCATAGTCGAATTATGAAACCTAGAATTGTATATGGGAGAGAAAGGTGATCCTCCAGTTCGTGAACCTCAAGTCTGTGATACATCAAAGCACGCCTCTGGCATTAGAAAACAGTCAAACCATTACCACTCTAGCCATTTGTTATCCGATGTGGACAGACATTTAAAGATTGGAGAGAACTAAAACAACAAAGAACATACCTGGAACAGAAATTTACTAAATGTTTTTAAGCTCTTCAAGCGGAGATGCTATTCAGAGGGGGAAAGGGGGAGCTATTGAGTTGTCCAGACTCCATGTGACCAGGAAGCAAGTTACTGTTTCTCTCGACAGGAGTAAAGCTTTCTGGCTTCGTGGGGGCTGGGGGCTGGGAATTGGGGGTACAACATTACATTTCCTTCTGTGTGAGGAGGGGCTTCAGGAGGCAGCTTCTTCTTTTTTTTTTTTTTCTTTTTTTTTTTTTTTTTGAGACAGAGTCTCACTCGGTCACCCAGGTTGGAGTGCAGTGGCATGATCTTGGCTCACTGCAACCTCCACCTCCCTGGGTTCAGTGATTCTCCTGGCTGAACCTCCCAAGTGTCTGGGATTACAGGCACATGTCACCACGCCCGGTTAATTTTTGTATTTTTAGTAGAAACGGGGTTTCACCATATTGGCCAGGCTGGTTTTGAACTCCTGACCTTGTGATCCACCCCCCTCGGCCTCCCAAACTGCTGGGATTATGGGCATGAGTCACCGTGCCCAGCCAGGAGGCAGCTTCTTCTGAGAAATTTGTGAGAACTCCCACTGATGTTCCTCGCCTTGTTTACTATTAGGGTTCTTTGGGAGGAGCCCAGAGCCCAGGCCAAATGTATTCACAATTTGAATTTAGTTTGTGAATTAGCACATCCACTATGGATCTCTAAAGGAAATGTGACTGTTCACGTCAGTCTTTGAAGTTAATGTGCATTTCCTGATATCCACATCAGTCCGTCGATATACCAGCACAGCACAGACAAAGTGGGACTGACCCGCCGTCCTTCTGCGCAGCTCCTGGGTGACTACTGAAGCTGATGTCTGCTTAGTAGAGGTCTGGGAGAATGTACGGAGCATGGTTGGGACTTCTGGTCAGTCAGGAGACCTTTGAAGAACTGGCTTCTTCAAATCTGTGGTCCATTCCCAACAGTGAGGCTGTTCGGAGCTGGCCACGTGCTGTGGGTCCGGGCAGTTCAAGAGACCTTCCTAGAATATATGAGAACTCTGCAAATTTTCCTTCAGCCTAGGGAGCAGTGAGAAAGGATGAAGTGTAACAGGGCCCTGAAGCCTCATCCCAACTCACTACTAGGCAAGGGTGCTCTTTTCTAATCTAATATAGTAAAACTGAGAAGGGGGCCTTCTCTACTTCCCAATTCCAGGGCCTTCCCGTATTCACTGGTGATGATGGAGTAGGGTGACCTTAGGAGGTGTGACTTGGGCCCTCCAGGCTGTCTCGGAAAGTCAGAGCTTCCATCCATACTTCTCCCAGAACACTGAGTCGGTGGCTGTGTTGTGAGAGTCCCTTGAGAGCACAGAGGCAGAAACGAACTCTTTGCAAGAACCACGCATCTCCAGAACATCTTCTCAACACAAGGCTGCCTTCGCTAGAACTCATTCAGTTAGTGCTTTAGGAATAAGGCAGTGGGGGTGAAACAGTGCTTTGAACTGGGCTACCTGAGCAGCAAGCTTGGAAGGCTGGAGAGCAGCAAGTGGTGCAGATTTACAAGACCCCGTTAAACAGCCCGTGGGATTGTTACAGGCCTTTATACTCAGAGGTTCTGGGCTGTCCAGCAGGCTGTGGGCCCTGTGTCCCCAGGGCCCTGGAACGTGGGCCTGCAGCCTTTCTCAGCTCTCACCCTTGTCGCTTTCCTCCGGGACTGCGGAGCTGAGGAAGGACGGATCTCTTTGCTTCACTCTCATGAAATGGCGCATCAGTAAGTGCTACTTAAGAAAACACATGGTCTGCCCCTTGAAAAGGCCCCCCTCTGCTGCTGCCGCCACCAACACCTTTCTTTATTCCGCCCAAACCTCACCAAGGGGAATTCGAAACAACTGTGGTGATAAATCCGCCTGCAGATAATTGGCAAGAAAACAACACTTGTGCAGTATATAACGTTTTATGGTTGTTTCATGTACTTTATTATAATACTAATGAGCAGTTATATATCAGGAGCTAACTGCACGCCGGATTAGCTTGTTAGCATGATATGAAATGGCAGAGCAAACAGTCCAGGCCCCTCGCTCCCTGCATGCCTCCCCCACCCTCCCTCCCTACCCCTCGGTCCCATTTGCACTCAGTAATTAGTATGCAAATTAGGCCCCGGGACCACACAAGTTCTAGTATATTACAAGGGCTTTATTATGCTCTTGTGAGTACATGATGGAAACGGCCCATGACAGTGTTTATCTCACTACCTCTGTCTTGCCTTCTTCTTTCTCTCTCCCCCTCTTCTACCCGCTGCATACACACACACGCAAACACACACGCACACACACCTTCCTTTGCATGGTCTACAACCAGCCCCTTCTTGTGTCAGACCTCTAAACTTGATAGCGTTCACTAGGTCTTTCTGCCCCGTTTGAACATATCCAGTGATAGGAATCCTGCTCCTTCTGGAAGCCATAGTTCCATTCCAATTACCGTAATTGAAAGAAAATTCTCCCTTTTTCTGTGGTTCTTAATGTGTGTGTGTGTGTATGTGTGTCACAGACTCCTTTAAGAATGCATTGAAAGCCATGAACCCCTTCTACAAAAAAAAAATGTATATTAACATTTACACAACATTTTATATTCCATTTTAGGGACCCTGAACCCATGCATGGGGGGGACCTCATATTAAGCCAAAATTTGCCTTTCTTTACCGTAGGAGTAAAGCTCTGCCCTTTGAATCTCTTCAGAGGGAGTCTGTTCTCTTTACTATATGATAAACCGGCAAATACTTAAGAATTCCTGTCACATTTCTCAAATTCTTTCCCCAACTTCCCCAACCAATGACCACAAGTCAGGGTTCCAAGACATCTTTCCATCCTGATCCACCTGGCCCTAGTCATCTATCACCTGAGTGGTACGAAGCCCAGAAAAGTGCAGAATGTTCCCAGTGTGTTTGTGGTGTGACCAGCCCGCCTTTGTTCTGTGCACTGCGCCTCTGCCGATGTGGCCGAAGTCTTCAGAAGTCTTTTGGCAAATGTGGATTCAACCAGAATTCCTGGATCTTCTTCCCCTGAACCCTTCTCAAGGCATAACTTCTCAAACCTATACTTCCAGAAATTCTATCTTTAGCCTACATGTAGAATAGTTACTTTCCTCTGTTAAATCTCACCCGTATGCCTACTGGCAGAAGTGATTTTTGAATACTGATCCTGTACTTCATCTTGTTGGCTGTCCCTAGCCTTATCTGACTATAAATGTGTTAGCCATGCTGTTCATGCCTTCAAGTTGTTGATAAAAATGCTGAACAGGACAAAGGACAAATCCGGTCATATGTCACTGGGAGACCTCGTTTTGAAACTCTCATCAATATTCTTTGGGTGTGGTTATCCAGCCAGCTCTGTATCTACTTACCTTTCTCCAGTGTTTTCTCTCTTGTCATCTCTTTTCTGTCTGATTTACCCTATAAATGTTTTTTTAATCCCTGCCCCTTCTTGAAAGGATCCCCTTGATCCTGTATTTCCCCTTAAGCTACTCCTATTTTTGTCATTTTCTTCTTAGCTGTGTTTGTTGAAAGATCGGTCTACACTTTCTCACATCTCATCCAGAAGTGAGCTGGCTGGTATGGCTTCTGCCCTCACTACTGCAAGTAAACTGCTCTCTCAAACAGCAGTTAACAACCTCGGAATTGCCAAATTCTGTGGACATGTTTCTGTCTTTGTCTGTCTTAATTTCACTTTTGCGTTTGGCACCAAAAATCATTGCCCTCTTTAAAAGGTCTATTCTGGTCAAGCGTAGTGGCTCATGCCTGTAATCCCAGCTCTTTGGGAGGCCGACGCAGGTGGATCACCTGAGGCCAGGAGTTCAAGACCAGTCTGGCCAACATAGCGAAACCCCATCTGTACTAAAACTAAAAAATTGGCTGGGCGTGGTGGCGGGCACCTGTAATCCTACCTACTCGGGAGGCTGAGGCAGGAGAATGACTTAAACCCGGGAGGTGGAGGCCACAGTGAGCTGAGATCATGCCGCTACACTGCAGCTTGGGTGACAGAGTGAGACTCCATCTAGGAAAAAAAAAAGGCTGGGCACGGTGGCTCATGCCTATAATCCCAGCACTTTGGGAGGCTGAGGCGGGCGGATCACCTGAGGTCAGGAGTTGGAGACCAGCCTGACCAACACGGCGAAACCCCGTCTCTACCAAAATTACAAAAATTAGCCACGTGTGGTGGTAGGCACCTGTAATCCCAACTATTTGGGAGGCTGAGGCAGAAGAATCGCTTAAACATGGGATGCGAAGGTTGCAGTAAGCCAAGATCGCACCATTGCACTCTAGCCTGGGTGACAGAGCGAGACTCCAGCTAAAATAAATAAATAAATAAATGCTCTATTCCTGTGGTTCACCATGAGCCCTGACATCACTTTCCCAGGTCTTTCCTGACTCTCTGAGCATCCCCTCAGTCTCCTTGGGTGGGTCCTCTTCTTTCACTTGCCCCCAAATGCCCCAGCTTTCTACTTATAGTTCTGTCCTCCCTCCTTTTATTCATTTTTTTCATTCAAAATATGAATAAATACCATTGAGCCACTCTACATGCTATGCGTATGAGAGAGCAAGACACAAGAATTCACGTAGCCTGGAGTCCACCTTCAAGGAGCTCAGGCTAATCCTCATAATGCAATGTGATGAGTGTCTGCAGAGAGGAGAGTATGGAAGGACATTACAGGAGCCGAGAGGAACTAGTGAGCCAATCTGGAGAGTGTGGAAATGATTTCACAGAAAAGGTAACACTAAAGTCAGTCTTAAAGGATGAGTGGGGTTTACTGAGCTCTCCCCAAAATCTCTCATTTCTGAATCCATTACCTCATCATTTTTCATCCATATTAGTGCAACACTCTTCCAGAATTTTCTGATTCCCATCCTACTCTTTGCTTCCTCTAACCTGCACCTCTCCCCCAATCTGTTCTTCGCACTGATGATGCAGCAAGGTCTTTCTAAAATGCAAATCTGATTCTTTGTAAAATTCTTGATTGACCTCTTTTGCCTATTAGGACAAACTCCACACTCTTCAGCATGATATGAATACTGTCTCTTACTAACCTGACCTCTGTCTAGCCTGCCAGCTGTCTTTGAGAGCCTTTTGCTTGGCAGGTGTTCTTGCCCACTGTGATAGGATCCATCACTGGGCCATGAAAAATCCAGCATTTAAAGGCATTCTTCCACACTGGCTTCAGCTGAACTTTGAAGAATGCTCCCCTTATGCAGCCAAGCTCAAAGTCTATGCCTGGTCTCCCCAGGGTACCTGTGAGCAGCCTTCCTCGTCCACTGCCCACATCTCTTCTCCAGGCTGCAGCAAGACCCCACAGCACAGGCAGACAGAGGAGAGAACAGGACGGCTGCTGCCCGAAGGAGAAGATCAGAAAGGAAGAATCTGTAAAGCATGAGCACAGAATAATGGGCTTCATGAATACTTAGCATAAGGAAGAGAGAAAAAAAATCTGTGTAGCAGGCAGTTTTTGTAAAGCGTTGAACTGTACCACACATCACCCCCTGACAGGCCCTGATGTTAGCTCCTGGAATGGATCACAAGAGACTCATTAGAAAAAACAAATATTATCGCACGCTGAAATGATTTATGGAGAAAAATGAAAAATTTTGTGTTGTTGCGTTCCCTCTCACTCACTCCCCCTCGCCTCTGCCTTCTATGGGGAAGTTATTTATGGCTCCAGACCCTTAACAAGAGAACAGCAAAGCTCTGAGCTGATCACTCCTGCAAACTGCCTACATTTGATTTTTATTAGTGACTTAAAGCTTCCTTTTTTTTCTTTATTGTCCTGGGTGAACCAAAATGCATTTTAATGCCTGCTATTCAGGCCAGACAAGAAATGTGTAGATGCCTCCCACGCAAAGCAGCCACTCCAACGTCTCTGTCCAGAACCGAGGGAGACGTACAAGAAGGGACCAAGAAAGACCAAACTCTCTGAGAGCACGAGTCAGGTCTCCCTGGTGTGGAGGCCACTAGGTACAGCAAGTTGATTTCCTCGTTTGTTGAGGCAGAGACGAACCAAGTAAGTTTCAGACAAGGAAAAGAGACAGTAATTAACATTTGTTATGGTGTTTGCCATCTGCCAGGCATAATTCTAGGTGTTTTCCCTTAGATTCTTTCACTTAATCTTCCCAACAACTGAGAGGTAGGTATCCTTATGCTTATTTTATGGAAGAGGAAACTGAACCTCAGAAAAGTCAGGTAACTTACCCAAAGTCAGACAGCTAATAGGCTTTGAGCGGTGGCTCATGCCTGTAATCCCAGCACTTCGGGAGGCCGAGGTGAGTGGATCACTTGAGGCCAGGAGTTCGAGACTATCCTGGCCAACATAGCAAAACCCCATCTCTACTAAAAATATGAAAATTAGCCAGGTGTGGTGGCGCACACCTGTAGTCCCAGCTCCTTGGGAGGCTGAGATGGGAGAATCACTTGAACTTGGGAAGCAGAGGTTGCAGTGAGCTGAGATCGTGCCACTGCACTCCAGTCTGGGTGACACAGTGAGACTCCATCTCAAAAAAAAAAAGCAAAAAAAAAACCCAAAAAACTACCACAACAACAAAAAAAAGTCACGCAGCTAGTAACCAACAGAACTGGGAATCAAATCCAGGTTCATCTCACAACACTGTCAGTATTTATCCCCGTACCACATTGTCTCCTAAACTGGATCATGATATCTCTAAAATCATAACTTCTGAGCACTAACTGGAAGGTTCCTCAGAGACTTACTTCACAGTCCCATCTTCTGTCCACCGTAGGAGCTTTCCCTTTTCTGTTCTGGATGGTCATCACCACGTTCCTGTTGGAAGGTGCTGCTTCTCGAGGCAGCCCAGGGCGCTGCAGAGCAGTTCTAGACAGCCACAAGTCCTTTGCACACTGAGCGGTCATCTGGGCCTCTCCTGTTTGGTCAGGTGCTTTCCCATTTGGTCACCTTGCTCTGGAACATTGCAACTGTCAGCTTTCTTCTTCCCATGTGTCTCCTGGATGTAGTAATTTTATAAAATTAAATCTTGAGAGATTCCTCTTAAGAAAAATTTTAACTTTAGAATGCCCCCGGGTGGAGCAAGACCTTCTCTTCCCTCACTGTGACAATCAGGACCCATGCTGTGGCAGAGCCTGGGCTTGACCTAACTAAGCCTGTGGGGTCCTTTTCTGCCTGGCCTGTGTGATCCTGGACCTCTGTTCCTGTACACTGGTCCTGTTGGCGCTCTAGTCTCTCTAGCTGCTTCACACGATGCCAGCACTGGGCCAAGAATAGAGGGGGTACCAGTGCAGACCCAGTGGGCCCTCACAAGGGAGCTTTACAGTGACCATCATTTTTCCTTTTCCATTGAGCAGTGACTTCCTACTGTCAATCAGACAGTAAAGAAAGATGCACAAGAAACCTCAGTGGGCAGGAGCTGACCAAGTCTTTCATCTGTATCTGGGTGCCGTGAGTCCAAGGCTGTGGCCTCACTGAGGACAGTCAGCGGAGGGTTACACGCTGAGCCTCGAGTGACTAGTCTTGGAAAATGCCCTGCCCGTGCCCCTGTACTTTAGGATGTCCTATGGGGGAGGGAGGGGGATATAGGGAGTGTAGCAGGAAGTAAGGAACTATCATAGGGATGGCTGGGGAACCAGGCTCAGGCACACAATTCCAGCTAATCCTAATCTGTGCTTTCCCTCCACAGCGTGTCCCCAGTGGGGAGCTAGGGTTCCAGGAAAAGAGGATGGTGTTCTTGACAACAAGGGGCTGGGAGCCCCAGATGAAAGGCCATGGGGGCTGCACTTCAGTGTGATCCGTAACTCACTCTGACATCTGAACAGAAGGAAGGGCTGCCCAGGCCCCTGCCCCCCACCTCTCATTTAATCCACAGGGAGACAGGGAGCCCAGCCTTGGGATGTTGCTAGCAGCTTCCCCT
Source organism: Mandrillus leucophaeus (assembly GCF_000951045.1). Classification (NCBI taxonomy): domain Eukaryota; kingdom Metazoa; phylum Chordata; class Mammalia; order Primates; family Cercopithecidae; genus Mandrillus; species Mandrillus leucophaeus. The sequence continues at coordinate 3,987,802 of NW_012107252.1, forward strand.
GAACCCCTGAGTTCTCCTATAGCAAATTGGGCTGACGGAAGAAGGCTGGAGAGGGGAGAAAGGCAGTGCTGGAGAAAGGAGTGGGTACCTTGAGTGGGCCTGGGGGCCAGTGGGTCTGCGCCTCCCCTCCCTGCCCCAGCCCCTCCCAGGCCCACTCCAGGGCCAGCCGCACTGGGCCTCATTCCTGGAGAGCCCTGTCTCTCGGCAGTGTTGCTAGGTGCGGTGAGCCCAGGCGCCTGCCACCGGCTGGCCAAGGCTCTGCCTGGAGACCATCGGGGAGCTGGGAAGAAGGAGCTGCATTATTTGGTTGATCCCTCCCTCCCTCCCCCAGCCTCAGCACAGTGAGCTTTCCGGAGGGATGGTTCTGAGCCAGCCCATCCCCAGGCCTTCCTCTTTGTGCAGAGACCTCCCCATCAGACCCCCCACCTTCGCCAGCTACCCCCTCCCCCTTCCCTCCGGTTGAGCAGAGCCAGAGTTAAGCCTGGGGTTAATGCCCAGTGACACCTGCAGGTTGGCTAGTGTTGTTGACATGGGGCTGGGGGGAGGGGAGGGGGTGACGGGGGAGATCGTTGGTGGCTTTATTATGGAGAACTCAGCAGGCCTGGGGCCTTCTATTGTCCAAGTGGCAAATAAATAAATAGGAGAAAGTAAGTCTTCCCCATGGCTTACCGACGGGAGGTTAACAGCTGGACATGACATGACAAATTGGGCATTTTTCTTTGGGGACTGATCCTTACAGCAGCTAGCAGGGAGAATGAGAGAGAGAGGGAGGGGGGAGTAGAGAGAGAAAAAGCAAGCCAGAGCACGGAACAGGCTAGTCACAGAAGTCAACGTGGAAGCCGTGTGTGCATGGACAAGATACATGACTGGGGTGTACCGGGAACATTGCATCATGTTTTGGGCATTAAAAAAAACACACGCAAGCATTTCATATGTAACGACCTCAGGAGTAAATCCCAGAACCCCGAAAGGTGGGTATCTGGCTGTGGGGGGAGATATCTCTGGGATCTGCCCTCTTGAACCCCTCCCCTCTCCTGCCAAATGGAAAAACCAAAAGGTCAACACCAGCTCTGATCCCGAAGAACCTCCTTCCTCCAGGCGAGTGGAATTACTGGGCAGTGGCAAGTGGTGGAGCAAGCACCCTATCTCCAGCCTGGGCCCGGGGTGAGGACTCTTGCATTATGCCCAGTTGCCTGGAACTGGTCCCAGCTGGACAGCAGAGCATCTCACTGGCCTCTGGAGCTGGGGTCAGGGAGCAGCAGCTCTCCCCTGACCCTGTCCCATCTTCCTCCTTGTCCCCAGGGAATCCCCAGCAGGAGGTCGGGAGGACCACAGGAGACAACTGCTCCCAAACAATGATCTCAGTTACCCGCTGTGAACTGGAGCAGGGGTGGGAGAGGAACAGAGCAAGAGCAGACGGGAAAATGCTTGATCTCTGCCAGGGCCCCAGAACCATCTGAGCCAGGAACTGCTCTCCATCCCCTGTCTGCTGAGGCTGTAGATTTTAATGGGTAGTCACTTGTGCTCTGGAGTCAGACAGACCTGGGATCACCCTGTTCCTCTTGTTCTTGGCTCTGTGATCTTGGCATGCTATTTAACCTCTCTGAGCCTCAGTTTCCTTAGAGGTAAAATGGGACTAATGCCGGTACTAGCCAGCATGAGGTTTTATTTATTTATTTATTTATTTTATTTTATTTTATTTTATTTTATTTTATTTTATTTTTTTGAGACAGAGTTTCGCTCTTTTGCCCAGGCTGGAGTGCAATGGTGCGATTTCGGCTCACCGCAACCTCTGCCTCCCGCGTTCAAGCGATTCTCCTGCCTCAGCCTCCCGAGTAGCTGGGATTACAGGCATGTGCCACCACCCCGGCTAATTTTGTATTTTTAGTAGAGACGGGGTTTCTCCATGTTGGTCAGGCTGGTCTTGAACTCCCGACCTCAGGTGATCCACCTGCCTCGGCCTCCCAAAGTGCTGGGATTACAAGCGTGAGCCACCGCGCCTGGCCAGCATGAGGTTTTAATGAGTTCATGCATTTAAGTGCTGAGTGCAGAGTCTGGCACACGATAAATCGTTTATAAATGCCACTCAGCACTGCTCTGGAGCTAGCCAACCTTTTCCTCCCTGTCGCCCTGTGTTTTAAGATTGACTGGGGGCTCTATAGAACTGTCCTCCGGAGAAGGAGGGAAGTGCATATCTAGTTCACCTTTCTGCAAGTTATCTTTTCAGTCTCCAAAGGCTGGGCATGGATTAGCCTAAAGCCTTGTGGAACTTTGCCTTCCAAGGCTTATGTTTATTTCTAGCAGTGGGCTGCAAGGAGAAGCCTGTGGCTGTGATTCTGCTCCATGCCCACTCCACGGCGGATGCCTGGCCGGTGTTCCAAGGACATTTAGAGGAAAGAGAGGATTTCTGACTTCCGGGGGCGGGGGGGGCGGGCGGTTATTGTGTGTCCTAGAATGTAAGTTCTCCATTCTCTCTCTCTGAGAAAAACCACAGGAAAATGGTGAGAAGATGCTGAATGAATTAATGCAACCAGGAAATACTTAACTGAGCATGTACCAAGCGTCAAGCAAGGCTCTAGACCCTGGGAATAGAGCCACAAACAAAGCAGGTGAAAATCCCTGCACTTGAGGAGCTTGTGCCGTAGTTCTTTAGGAAGGCAAGCGGGACACCTCAGCGTTGCCTCCACCCCTTCCATGTGCTTTGCAGTGTGGCCATGGTCCGTTGTGATCTTCTGTGCTCTTCCTGTTGGATTCAGATCAGGCCTCACAGAAGAGCCAGTCACAAAGGGAGCTCGGGAGATGTGCAGGACAGAGAGAAGAGCTGACAGGACATCTGGTACCTTCGGCTGGAGGGAGGGCAATTTCTGAGGATTAAAAGAAGCTTTATTGAAGGGAGGTTTGAAAGGAGAAGAATTGTGGAGAAGAAAGCTACCATGTATTCCATGCTGATTCCATGCCATAACTTTCAGGCACTTTGCATACATTGTCTACTTTCATCCTCACAGGCACTCGGCAAGGCAGTTCACGTTATTCCCACCTTGAGATTCGGAGGAAGAAGTGACTGTTCCAAGATCCATAGCAGGGAAATGGGAAGAACTAGATTTGAATCCAGAGCTTTTGTTTTTCCTTTTGCCCAATCATGCTCCATGTGGTTTGCAGGAGAAAGCCTGGCAGAGGGTGCAAGAGCAACAGCAGGGGTGGGGGTGCAGAGGCCAGGAGAGCTGACCAGAGTGTAGAGGGGTTCACAGGGCCAAGGAGAGGAGATATCTAGGGGGCCTTAAGATGGGTGAGACCTCTGAGCCTCCCTAAAACAGCATACTGCAACTTCTTCATCAGAAACCTTTTTTTTTTTTTTTTGAGATGGAGTTTCACTCTCGTTGCCCAGGCTGGAGTGCAATGGCACAGACTTGGCTCACTCTACCTCCTGGGTTCAAGCAATTCTCTTGCCTCTGGCTCCTGAGTAGCTGGGATTACAGGCATGTGCCACCATGCTCGGCTAATTTTGTATTTATCGTAGAGACAGGGAGAAACCCTTTCTTGCATGGTCTCCTACCTCATTGCAAACCTTTCTGAACTGAGTGAGGGGCATCCTGAACCTGAGAGAGAAAGGGGCTAGTTCTCTGAAAATCATCACCAGACCATAGAATCAAAGTGGGTAGAAGGTTTATAAAGGGAGGGTGGAAGGTGTGACAAAGACATTAAGCACCCGAGACAACTCACGCTGCTTGCCAGGTGGGCATGGGCTGCAGGGCATGGGAGGAGAAGCTGGGGAGCTCACCCTCAGCCCTGGTTGTTCCAACCACCCAGCCTCCTCATGGCCAGTACCAGAAGGCCAGATCCCTGTCCTCCTCCCCAAGCCCAGAGCCATGGCTTAGTGGCCCCCAGGCCCAGCCTAAGCGGTCCCATGGCCAGGACTTCTACCTGGAGAATCACCTCCACTGCAACATCTGAGAGCAGGAGCCACACAGGAGCTTTCTTCTTCCAGGAAGTCCCTTCCCCCAGCCCCCTGCTACTCACTCCCCTATATAATATTCCACGTTAGAGCTCATAAATGCTGCTGCGGGTCCCCAGCCTGATTGAATTTGGAAGCCATTGTTTACAGACGTCTGGCTGTACAGGGGGATTTATTGAATTTTCCATGAAATGTTGCTCCCCTAATGCTGTAAAAGGCAAGCAGCCCACATCAGAGGAGCCCTGCGTTACAGGATCATGTTACCCCGAGATGGAGTGCTTGCTTCAGAGTCATTGATGCACAGAGCTCTGGCTCTGAAAAGTAAGACCTCGGGCATCACTCCTGACCCCTCGCTGGCACCCCAAAGCTGGGACTTCTGAGCCAGCTCTGCCCCTGCATTCCCCTCCACCCATGTCTGGTTAGTTTCAAATCCCTGGAGGATGTATCTCAGACACCTCTCCCAAATCCATGCTCCTCTCCAGCCCACCTGCTATGGACAACTGCATTGCTACAGCAGCCTCTCCAGGCACCTCCTGGCAGTCCTCTCTCACCTGTCCCTGTCCTGGAGTTATACCCCTTAAGGCAGATGACACAAAGGAGGGGTTCAGCAAGTAAATAAGCAAAGGAAGAGAAGGAAGCAGGGCAGAAAGGAGGGAGAAGAAACCAAGGTGTTCATGCGTGTCACACGTTGAGAGGGATGCTTCCTCCATTGTGCCTGGCACACAAGGCCCTGGGAATCTGTGAACACAAGAACCCCCAGAATGGGAAAAGGCATTGCCAACAGCCCTGCGAGACAGAGCTGAAGTGGAGATGTCCCCTTGTGTGCATCACAAAAATGCAACTGGACCAAACCTTCCCCATTTTAAAAAACACATTCTTTAAACCCTCCTCACTCGTTGAGCTGTCCCCTTCACTGCCTCACTGCTCAAAGGCTCATTTATATGTAACCACTTCCATTCTCCACTGGCTCATTTCTGCCACCATCCTTACCTCTTTGGTGGATCTGTTCTCCTAAAGATTATTCATCCAAATCTCCAAGTCCATGTTGGTGCTCACCCTTCTTAACATCTCTTCGCCTAACCCTGCGGTCACCCTCCTGAAACCCTTTTCTCTCTCAGCGTCTCTCGTACCACCTCCTGGTTCTCCTTGCAGACAGCTCTCTCTGGCTCTTTGCCCTCCTGCCACCCTAAATAAAAGTAGGTGTTTCCCAGTGTTCTGCCTCTCCTGACCCTCTTCTCTCAGTGCACACTTTAATCTGATGAGCTCATCCATTCCTGCAGCTGCAGCTATCATCTTTATTTAGAGGACTCCTGAATATAAAGCTCCAAATCTGACCTCGTGCTGCTCTGGTCCCATTTTTCCAACTGCCTGGTGAATATCTTCAGCGCTGTGTCCCATAGACATCTCAAAATTGAATCTGCCATCTAGTCCCAACTGCCATGATAATTCACCTTCAGTGGTCATTATTTCTGTTGATGACATTGTCATCCTCTCAGTTACCTAGTCATGAGATCTTGAAGTGGTCTTTGGTATAGATGCTCTAGGCCCATCTACCTACTGCATACTGAGTATCTCCACCCAGACTCTTAACACAGCCTTATGACCCCCAGCACACACACACATCAACTCGCAACTTGTTCTCTTTCTTTCATTTTCTCCCTACCACGAACAGCACCGCTGTTCTCCCAGGCCCTTAAGCCAGAATCCTAGGCATCGTCACTGTCTTCTGTCTTGGCCTCACGTCCCCCATGTCTCGTTAGTCACAAAATCCTGTAGATTCCTTCTCGTCCCTTATATATGTCCCCTTATCTCTAGCCCCTGCTACTGACTTAGTTCAGGTCCTCCCTGTAGCTCACTTAAATTGTCTAAAACATCCTTCTGACCAGTGTTCACCATTCAGTCTTTCTCCCTACCGTCCATTCTCCCCACTGCTGCTCACACGATCTTGCTAAAACGCGACTCTAACACCTGCCTAAAACCCTCCAACAGGTCCTCATTGCTCCCAGGATTACATCAGAGCTCTCTAATACCTCCTAGCATTTGCACACAAGATTTCTTTTACCTGGAATGTTTCCTTCTTCCAGGCTCCCCATCTTGACCCCTTCATTCAGCCTCTGGTACTCTCCCAATTCTTCTTTTCTTTGTTTTTTTTTTTGTTTGTTTGTTTGTTTTGAGACAAGGTCTCACTCTGTCACTGAGGCTGGAGTGCAGTGGTATGATTGCAACTCACCACAGCCTCGACCTCCAGGGCTCAAGCGATCCTCTCACCTCAGCCTCCATTGTAGCTAGGACTACAAGTACCACCACATCTGGCTTAATTTTTAAAAATTATTTTTGTAGAGACAGGGTCTTGCTGTGTTGCCCAGGCTGGTCTCAAACTCCTGGCCTCAAGCAATCCTCCTACTTCAGCCTCCCAAAGTGCTGGGATTACAGGCGTGAGCCACTGCACCCAGCCTCATTCCTTTTTTGATATTGAGATAGAGTCTCGCTCTGTCGCCCAGGCTAGAGTGCAGTGGCGCAATCTCAGCTCACTGCAACTTCCACTTTCCGAGTTCACTCCATTCTCCTGCCTCAGCCTCCCGAGTAGCTGGGACTACAGGCGCCCGCCACCACGCCTGGCTAGTTTTTTGTATTTTTTAGTAGAGACGGAGTTTCACCTTGTTAGCCAGGATGGTCTCGATCTCCTGACCTTGTGATCTGCCGTCTCAGCCTCCCAAAGTGCTGGGATTACAGGCGTAAGCCGCCGCGTCCAGCTAGCCTCATTCCTTAAAACGCAGCTCAGAGATGCTGTCTTTCCCAGCCCCTCCAGACTTAAGTGGAAACCCTTTCTTTCTAGTAAGCAACTACTGTACTTTGTTCATGACACTCTCAAAACAGCTATGATTGGCCACACGTGGTGGCTCGTGCTTGTAATCCCAGCACTTTGGGAGGCTAAGGCGGGCAGATCAGTTCCAGACCAGCCAGGGCAATGTGGTGAAACTCTGTCTCTACTAAAGATACAAAAATTAACCAGGTGTGGTGGCACATGCCTATAATCCCAGGTACTCAGGAGGCTGAGGCACGAGAATCGCTTGAACCCAGGAGACGGAGGCTGCAGTGAGCCGAGATCACACCAGTGCACTCCAGCCTGGGCAACAGAGTGAGAGACTGTCTCAGGAAAAAAAAAAAACAACAACAGCTATGATGTAGCATTGCAATGTTGATATACAAGGCCATCTTCCCCAACTATTCATTTCATTAGCCCCAGCCCCTAGCACAATGCCTTGCATATAGGAGGCTCTCTGAACGATTGCTAAGTGAAGGTCAAGTTTAAGTGAAGGAGGCAGAGCACACAGGAGGAACTTTTATCGCTGACGGGAATTTTTCTCTCTCCGCCTTTTCTGTGATTCTCAAAAGGGGTGAATTCCAAGAGGATAGTCTCTCGCTCGCAACCCATCATTCCTAGAGTCCTGGTGTTTCCAACAGTAAGAGGTGTTCACCAGCCAGGAGGTCCTGAAGTCTTGGAACTCCCTCTCTCTCTTCCCTCCTTGCCCAGCATGATCAGCCTGATGTCTCTTCCTCCCAGTTCTGCTTCCCCATTCTAGTGACCCCTTCCTCCCCTTCCTCCCCCTGCCTCTTCCCTGGGGCACTCCAGTGTGCCTGAAGGGCCTCAGAGGGAAAACAGTGATCCTCCAGAGAGAGCATGTGTTCACCACGTTAGGTAAACATGCCAAGCTGCAGGGGCTGCCTGAAGGAGGGGTCTCCAGCCAGGAACGGGGAGAATCCCACCCCAGCCTCTTAGCTGGCAGACAGACCCACCTTCACCCCGAGTAGGGGGTGGGCAGTAGCTCTGAAGAGAAGTGGCAGGACATTGTTTTCTCAGATTTCATTGGTTTATTTATCCTACGCCTGGGCTCCATCTGTCCTGTCTCCAAAAAGTGAAGCAGCAAGGGCTCCAAGCCACCAGAGAAGCCCTGTCCTCAGCCTGCGGCTCTGCGAGGACCTAGAACCAAGCGAAGTTAGGAGTTTGTTCCCTGCAGGGTAGAAGCCTGGGAACGTTTCAGACCCTAAGCTTCAATTGCCCAAGAGGATAGAAAGAGAGCAAATAGGCCAAAAAAATAGCATGAGTGTAGGCCTGAGCCCTCCTGACTCCTGACTGGTGTCCCTCCACAGTCCCCTTGGCAAAGCCAGGAGGGCCAGGGGGTTTTGGAGAAGTGGGCCAAGAAGGCTCAAGAGGAAGCCCAGATGACCCAGATTTGACCTTTCTGCTGCAACCAAGACAGGCAGGTGTTGGGTGGGGAAGCTTGGGGTTATGGAGGCATCCCCTTGGAGGAGCCTGCTGTGTCTCTCGGGGTGCACATTAGCTGGGAAGGCTGTTGAGTGCTATGCAGCTGGTTTTGGTTTTGCAGAGTTCTGGACAGCATTCAGATCCCTGAAATCAGGGGCAACAGAGCAAATCTCCTCCCCTAGATGTGTGGGAGGATCTGCAGCCTTCTCAGCAGTGACGGGCTGATAGGAGGAATAAGAAATGGGGAATCAGGAGAGCAAGATACCTTGAAGAGATGCAGAACGGTTGCTTTCCATCTTTACGAATAGGAACCTCTCTACAAAACAAAATCATGGCAGCTCAGGACTTGCCCCACATTCATACCTTACCTTGTCCCAGCCTGAGGTTGAGCCACAGGAGCTGTACCAAAGTATAACATAGCTAGGCTTTGAATGAAGGCTTCCAGCCCTTTTAGTTCTGGGTGTATGTGTAGCTTCAGCAGCAACTCAGTGGAGATGCTCAGGGCGTTCTTGGGTCTGTTCTAGTCCCTGCAATGCTTCTCCATGGCCAGGTTGGATCCCCTGTTCATTTCACTCACCACCCCCATGTGTGTGGCCTCCTAGTGTCATATGACACACTTGAACCATGCTTTCCAGAGCCCAGATCCATCACTCAGGCATTCAGGGGATTTGGAGATCTCCTAGCACCTCCATCACAGCAGAGCGGAAACTAAAGTCATTGTCTTCCCCCTAAACCCTGCCAACATTGGCCCCTCTCCTATCCTTTGTACATCTGGAAGTGGCACCCAAGTTTACTGTCATCTTCACTTCTTGCCCTTTTTTTTTTTTTTTTGAGGCGCTCTGTCACCCAGGCTGGAGTGCAATGGTGCGATCCTGGCTCACTGCAATCTTCTTCACCTTCTGGATTCAAGTGGTTCTCTTGCCTCAGCTTCCCGAGTAGATGGGATTACAGTCACGGGCCACCACACCTGGCTAATTTTTGTATTTTTAGTAGAGACAGGGTTTCACCATGTTGGCCAGGCTGGTCTCGAACTCCCGACCTCATGTGATCCACCTGCCTCGGCCTCCTAAAGTGCTGGGATTACAGACGAGAGCCACCGTGCCCGGCCATTTTTGTTGTTGTTGTTATTATTAATAGCACTGATGAGCATTCATATTTTTGAGAATGTCTGATAATTTCCTTAGGTTGGGGTCCTAGAAAAGAAATTATTCGGTCAAAAGGTATAAAGTTTTAAAAAGCTGTTGATACGTATTGATAGACTGCTTTCTAGAAAGGTTATACCAATTCACAATCTCATCATCAGTGAATGATTACACCCATTTTCTTAACCCATCATCCACATTATCAATTTTTAAATCTTTACTAATTTGATTAGCCAAAGGGGAAAAAAATCTTTCTGCATTATGGTAGCAACCTCCCATTGGTCTCCCCACCTCCAATTCACCTTATTAATCATCACCAGGTTATACATCCTAAGACTGAGGTTTCACCACGTACTTCTTCACTGAGAATCCTTCAGCTCTGCTCCCCAACTTGCCTACTGCATCAACTGAACACCTCAAGCTCCCATTCCCACAAGCTATGCCTTAGAGCTAGTCTCCTCCTAACACATACCTCCATTTTTACTTTCTTATGGGGCATGGTTGGCAGCCACCTCCTCTGAGGGTCTGATTCCAAGCTGGAAGTCATTTGATGTGTGCCAGTGGAAGCCATTGCCCCTCTAGCGCCTGGGATATGCCACCAAACCGTGGACAGCAGGCTACTGGAACTGGAGTACAGAGGCTACTTGGTTGGGTCCCATAAGCCTCATCTAAGACTATTTCAAAAAGGCTCTGCAGCAGGCTCAGAACTTGTGAGCATGAAAACTCCAGATCCTCGCAGTGGCCTCATTTAGGCTGTCTCAGATGTGTCCATCACGAATGAAAATGAGACTCCTGCTGGGTGTGGTGGCTCATGCCTGTAAGCCCGGCACTTTGGGAGGATTGCTTGAGCCTAGGAGTTCAAGACCAGCCTGGGCAACATAGTGAGACCCCACCTCTACAAAAAAAAATAGAAAAAGCTAGCCAGATGTGGCAGCACATACCTGTAGTCCCAGATACTTGGCAGGCTGAGGTAGGAGTCCCAGCTACTCGGCAGGCTGAGCTAGGAGCCTGGGAGGTAATGCAGTGAGCCATGATCATGCCACTACACTCCAGCCTGGGCAACAGAGTAAGACCTTGTCTCAAAAAACAAACAAACAACAATAACAACGACAACAAAAACCCACCAATGGTTCCCTGCTGTTCTAAACTTAAGGCAGCCTAGAAGACCACATGTCATCTGATCTCTACCACTTTTCCAGCCTAATCTCTCACCATGCCCCACCTTGAGCTACAAATTCCAGCTGTGCTGAGTTACTTTCCTTTTCCCAAGGCACCATCTTCCAGCTGCTCTCTCTGCAAGTACTGTTCTCTTCTCCTCCCTATCTCTCCCTCCCCCTGTCAACTCCAAGATTTCCTTCAGATCTTCGCTTAGACTCACTTCCTCTGGGAAGCCTTCCTCTGTCCACCCCCCAAGATTAGGATAGGTGCCACTTTTGTGTATTTCCACAGCACTCCTACCCACTCTTCTTTTTTTTTTTTTGAGATGGAGTTTTGCTCTTGTTGCCCAGAATGGCGCAATCTCAGCTCACCACAACCTCTGCCTCCCGTGTTCAAGCAATTCTCCTGCCTCAGCCTCCCAAGTAGCTGGGATTACAGGCATGGGTCACCACGCCTGGCTAATTTTTTTTTTATATTTTTAGTAGAGACGGGGTTTCTCCATGCTGGTCAGGCTGGTCTCGAACCCCTGACCTCAGGTGATCTGCCCATCTCGGCCTCCCAAAGTGCTGGGATTACAGGCGTGAGCCACAGTGCCCGGCTCCTTATACCCACTCTTCTAATAAGGTTATCTTCTTATAATTGCCTACCTGCTTGTCTGTCTCTCCAACAAAATTGTATGCTTAGTGACACCAGGATTATATTTTGTTTATTGCTCGTGGGATCCACGGTGCCTAGCATAGTATCTTGAACATGATAAGTGCCCCACAAATATTTGCTTAGTATAAGAATGAGTGACGGCCGGGCGCGGTGGCTCAAGCCTGTAATCCCAGCACTTTGGGAGGCCGAGACGGGCGGATCACAAGGTCAAGAGATCGAGACCATCCTGGTTAACACGGTGAAACCCCGTCTCTACTAAAAAATACAAAAAACTAGCCGGGCGAGGTGGCGGCGCCTGTACTCCCAGCTACTTGGGAGGCTGAGCCAGGAGAATGGCATAAACCCGGGAGGCGGAGCTTGCAGTGAGCTGAGATCCGGCCACTACACTCCAGCCTGGGCGACAGAGCTAGACTCCGTCTCAAAAAAAAAAAAAAAAAGAATGAGTGAATGAACGAATGAATGAATGAATGAATGAATGCTTCATGGCATCCAGCTAACCAGTCCTGGCATTCTCAGAGTCTCAGTTTCTCTCTCACTAAAAATGAGACAACTCTCTCTCTTTGTTGTACTCTCTGCAAAGCTGTAGGAATGAACCCCTAGTAGCTATGAGAAGCTGCCTAGGCCAAGGGCACGGGATTCGATTTCTGTTTGGTTTCTCTACACTCTGCCCATCGACCCAACAGGAGGAGGCACTTAGTGCCGAAAGACTCATGGTAGACAAAGTAGGATAGGACTGATGAAAACTTTCTGGAATAAATATATGGTCCAGTTAGTGTCCCATCTCTGAGCATGCCTGCTGTACTAGTCAGTGTTCTAGTAAGAAACAGAGGCCCACAAGTGGGGTAACAAAGGAAAGTTTAAGGAAAGGACCATTTACAAAGAGAAGGTGAAGTTCTCCAGAGCTCGCAACAACAGGGGAGCTGTTACCACCCCGGGGACTGAAGGAGCATATACCAGCGCCCAGGAAGAACTGTGGCTATGGCCACGGCTGCAGGAGGAGCTGTGACTTTCAGGAAAGGAATGCTAACCCTTGGCTGGCAGAGAAGGAGCCAGGGCAATACTCACCCCAACTGCTTCTCTCCTCCTGTTCTCTAATGTCCTCCGTGTGTCAAACCCCATAGGAATCCTGAAGGCGAGCAAGCTTGGTTGTTGGGCCAGAAGACGGAAATCAGCTTCCAGGGCACAGAACAGAGTGGAGAAGGGTGATGTGTGGATCTGCAGGAGCAAACAGATATCTCTCTGGCCCCTGCCCCCGGGCATGGAGGAAGGATGGAGATGAGGAGGGCTGGGTCTTCTTACCCACTCAGGCTTCACCCAGGACAAAGAACAAGAGCCGTTAAAGAGGCAAAGCCAAGAATTTGGGGAGCTGGCAGCCTGGAGGGCGTTGAGGAGGGACTTGGGCAAAAAAATTGAGGAATGTTTGCCACTGCTTAGGACATGTCCTTCTCGCCTACCCTTACTCCTTTGCCGTCTTACTCCCCTAGCATAGCACTGGGTCCCAAGCTGAGATAGAATAGGAATCCGGGCAGGAATTTCAAGATTGTACTCTCTGACCGATTCATACTCAACAAATCTCTCTGTCCTGGAGATCTGAGAACCTGCCAATAGCATCTTTAGTGTGTATAGAGCAAAAAGCTCCAATGTCAGACCCAAGGACAGGAAACAGTTGGGCTGAAGGGGATCCCATTGATCTGGGGCTTGGAATCAGCTGAGAAGAGAATGGAGAGTGAGGAAGATCTACCCTTTCCCTAGTAATCATCTGAAGCAAACCTGTGGGGCTTGGGGACCCAGTGCCCTGCATCAGAGCAGTTCCTTGCATGCAGCCAGGTGGGGAGCCAGTCTGAGTCCCAGCTGGAATTTCATAGCAAGCAGGTGGAAGGCAACGGCCCTCCCAGCTCACCTTCCTCATCTACCTTTTCACTCATTTTTTGGTCTCTTCCTGTGTATCTCCACGGCTTCATTGTTCTAGTTCAGACCTGTTTTTGTCCCTCCTGGTAGATGGTTGCAATAGCTTCCTTGCTAGTCTCCCTGCCTACAGTTCTAATTCCTTAATTCCCCCTCCACACTGTTTCAAGAGTGAGATTTCTAGTCTGTAAATCCAGTCATGTCTTATTCCTTCCTTAACTTTCTTCGATGGCTCATTTTTGCCTGTAGGATCAACTCCAGTCTCCTTAGCATAGCACTCAAACTCTTTTTGAGACAAGGTCTCACTCTGTTGCCCAGGCTGGAGTGCAGTGGCATAATCACAACTCACTGCAGCCTCAACCTCCTGGCTCAGGCCATCCTCCCACGTCAACCTCCTGTGTGGTTGGAACCACAGGCACACACCACCACACCAGCTAATTTTTTGACATTTTATAGAGACAGGATCTCACTTTGTTGCTCAGGAATGTCTCGAACTCCTGGACTTCAGCCATTCTCCTGCCTTGGCCTCCCAAAGTGCTGGGATTACAGGGGTGAGCCACTGCACCCGGCCTTCAACTTTGTATGATCTGACCCCACCTACCTGCCCAGTGTCAGCTCCTATGGCCTCTATGCATACCCTAAATTCCAGCTATACTGAACGTACCAATTTATTTTTACCTCTGTAACTGGTCATATAGCTTTCTCTTTGGTTAGAATGTCTTCTATCCCTTCTTCTGTCCTTTGAACTCCTACTCATCTTTCAAGATCCAGCTAAAGTGATACACCCTCCTTGAAGCCTTCCTTGATGTTGCTAATCATCTCCTCCTTGGTGTCCCTACCCAGAATGTATTTCTATCACCACATCATTTTCTGATTATCTGTCTACATGTTTTTCTCCCCACAAGACTATGTGCTTCTTTTGTGTGTGCGTGTAAGACAGAATCTCTCTGTGTCGCCCAGGCTGGAGCGCAGTGGCACAATCTCGGCTCACTGTAACCTCTGCCTCCCAGGTTCAAGCAATTCTTGTACCTCAGCCTCACAAGTAGCTGGGATTACAGGCGTGAATCACCACGCCTGGCTAATTTTTGTATTTTTAGTAGAGACAGGTTTCACCAAGTTGGCCAGGCTGGTCTCGAACTCCTGACTTCAAGTGATCCACCAGCCTCAGCTTCCCAAAGTGCTGAGGTTACAGGTGTGAGCCACCACATCCAGCCCTATGTGCTTCTTAAAGAAAGGTACTGTATTTCCTTAGCTTCAGCACAGTGCCTGGCACATAAAACATGCTCCCTAGTCAATGAATGATGGCCTGAATGAATAAATGATGCCCCTCTCTACCTGCTGTCCTCTGGTAAACCTGCCCTCTTTTTAATGCAACTCCCTTAGACTGACTGGCCCTATTTAGGGTATCTCCTTCCCTCTCTTGTCTTTTCCTGGCTGCTCTTCCTGTTCATTTTTAAGCAAAGTTCTCCTCTTTACAGATGTTGCTAGACAGGGAGGGGAACCCATGGTGCTCACTCTATCACTGAGCTGAATGTCTTTCCCCAGTGAGAACCCCAGATGGGCAGACATGGCTAAAACAATCCCTCCACTAATAGGGGACCCTGGGCCCTCATTGTGTATCTCTCTAGGGGCTGAGTTGAAGGAGGTTCTTTCTCAATCACTCTGAAATCCACAGTTACTTTGAGTCTTAAATTTGGGAGCTACTAGAATCTGTCTGCCCCTTTCCCTCTCAGGGTCTAATTGTCATAGGATCATGAGGGTCTTGCCTTGGGAATCCTGACCCTGCTTTTACTCCCCATAGGGTGACCAGATTCCCTTTTCCTGCTCGTTTGACATTACTGTCTTCTCTTCTACCTCCCCTTTGCCCTCCCCTCTCTCCTTGCTGTTCTATTATCTGTACCTAAACATGTCCTTTATTTTCAACACCCCCAACTTCAATCTTGAGAGTTGTCATTCTCTCTTCTATTTAATAGGATGCCTTTATTTCCTTTTCCACCTGCTAAAAAACAACTTGTTCATCAAGGCCCATTACAAACATCACTTTTTCTGAAAAATCTGCGTTTTTCTTGCAGCACTCACTATATCTGCTGTGTGTTGACAGTGTTCTTTTATTGTGGGGTGGGGATGGAGTCTCGTTCTGTCTCCCAGGCTGGAGTGTGGTAGCACAATCTTGGCCCACTGCAATGTCCGCCTCCCTGGTTGAAGCGATTCTCCTGCCTCAGCCTCCCAAGTAGCTGGGATTACAGGCAAGAGCCACCACGCCTGGCTAGTTTTTGTATTTTTAGTAGAGATGGGATTTCACTACTTGGCCAGGCTGGTCTCAAACTCCTGACCTCAGGTGATCCGCCTGCCTCAGCCTCCCAAAGGGCTAGGATTACAGGCTTGAGCCACTGCACTGGCCAACAGTGTTCTTTCTAATCCCCTTAAAAAATATAAGCTTCTCGATAGAAACTGTGTTGGCTGGGCAAGGTGACTCACACCTATAATCCCAGCACCTTGGGAGGCCGAGGTGGGAGGATCTATTGAGCCCAGGTAGGCAACATAGTGAGACCCTGTCATAAAGAAAAAAAGAAAGACAAAGAAAGAGAAAGAAAGAAAGAGAGAAAGAAAGAGAGAGAAAGAAAGAAAGAAAGAAAGAAAGAAAGAAAGAAAGAAAGAAAGAAAGAAAGAAAGAAAGAAAGAAAGAGAGAGAAGAAAGAGAAAGGAAGGAAGGAAGGAAGGAAGGGAGGAAGGAAGGAAGGGACACAGGAAGGAAGGAAAGAAGGAAGGAAGGAAGGAACTGTTCATTTTTACACCTTGCACAATACTTTGCTCATAATAGGCACTCTGAACTGAAATACCTTGAAAACCAGGATCATCCACATTCATTCCTTCATTCATTCATTCACTGAGCAAACTGATTAAGGGATGTACATGACTGTGTCTCATAAATTTGTCCAAATACGTTTAAATTCATTTATGTTTTCTTCTAGACCCACCAGTTGGGAGAATGAATTTCTTAAGTTCACTGGCCATGGTACAAAATCACCTTTATTCATCCCAAATGTGTTCGAATTTCAAAGCAAACCCATTTTGCCTACAGTTTCAGGATCTTGTAAATAAGTTTCTAGTCACCTACTCTACACCATTTGTGATTTGTGATTTCCTTCACATCCCCCACCAGCCTTCTCACTTCCAGCCTGGGGGGTGAGTCATCGACTCTTCCCTACTGAGGAGCTTTTGCACACCCTGCATCTTCTCCAGGTGGGACAGAGTGCCATGGCTGAGCCCTGCAGGTAGGACTGCTCCAGCTGGGCACCTCGAGAAGCATGTTCTCCTTCTTCCGTCACATCTTATTCACAGTTCTCTTAGCCTTTTGGCCAACAGCCTCAGGGAACTGTCTAAATGAAGAAGGATTTCTAGCTCCTTTGCCAGAACCGTGGCTGACCGTGCAGAGTCGAGCACTGGAGAGGGGGTTTTGATGTGTTCATCACAAAAGGCATTGCCTTGCACTTGCCCACATTTAATTGAGTCTGTACCCTTTTGCCCTGAAATCATCCTGCCAACTAAATCCAAAAGGATGCCGGAGAATAGCTTCTATGGCCCGGCCCCCACCGTATATGCGTATGCACCCCAAGGGCCATACATTTGGCTGGGTGCCTAGGGCTCTTTTCTGGCACCTGGTGAAATATCAGAATCTTTTCCATTGCTCCTGTCTAATTCAGTCCAATATAAAATGTATAAGACTTTGTCTAAACCTTCAAGGACCTCCTAGTAGGCTTGGGGAAGAAATAGACACATATGATAGTACCATTAGTGGTGGCATCTACTGCATATTAAGCATGTCCTGTATGCTGGACGCTTCATATACATCCTTTTTATTGAGTATCAACTGTAATCCTTACAACCGCCTGCAAGGTGAGGATTTTTACTCCATTTGATAAATGGAGGCACAGAGAGGTTAAACAATTTGGTCTAGGTCACATAGCTGGCTTCATACATTCTGGCTTCAGCCCTGTGTCTGTCTCTTATACACATCTAGATGTGTATAAGAGACAGGTGGTAGCACGATCTTGGCCCACTGCAATGTCCGCCTCCCTGGTTGAAGCGATTCTCCTGCCTCAGCCTCCCAAGTAGCTGGGATTACAGGCAAGTGCCACCACGCCCAGCTAGTTTTTGTATTTTTAGTAGAGATGGGATTTCACTACTTGGCCAGGCTGGTCTCAAACTCCTGACCTCAGGTGATCCGCC
>NW_012107252.1:4005162-4027595 GCF_000951045.1 Mandrillus leucophaeus
GTGAAATATCAGAATCTTTTCCATTGCTCCTGTCTAATTCAGTCCAATATAAAATGTATAAGACTTTGTCTAAACCTTCAAGGACCTCCTAGTAGGCTTGGGGAAGAAATAGACACATATGATAGTACCATTAGTGGTGGCATCTACTGCATATTAAGCATGTCCTGTATGCTGGACGCTTCATATACATCCTTTTTATTGAGTATCAACTGTAATCCTTACAACCGCCTGCAAGGTGAGGATTTTTACTCCATTTGATAAATGGAGGCACAGAGAGGTTAAACAACCTCCCCAAGATCATGCAGCTAGAAAGTTTAAGGAGCTAGAATTCAGACCCTGGTGTATCTTACTCCAAAGCCTGTGTTTTTTGCCACTACCTTACATGATCTCAACATATAACAATCAATATCACATGTTATAGCCCCGGTGAAAGAGATCAGTTATTGGACTGTTCTGGTCTCTTCTAGGTTACCTGTCACCTATCTCAACCTAACTTTTTCAGACCTTAGCTTAAAGCTCATTTGCTAAGGGAAGCTTTCTCCAGCCCCCATGATGCATTCCCATAAAGCCAGTTCTTTCCCTAACAGCGGTTGTTTAGGCAATTGTTTGTGTAATGTGTTCCTTTCCTGCTAGAAAGCAACTCTGTGAGGGCAGAGACAATGATAGTTTCGTTCAGTGTTTTGTCCCTAGCGCCTAGCCCAGTGTCTAACACAGAGTAAGTGCTCATTAAACTTGCCTTCTCCCTCCAGAACCTCACTTGCTTTCCAGTCCTCCCCTACTCCCCTGCCATTTCCACCTTGCCTCCAGAACTTCTTTCAGTGGTGATGGCTCCAACATCCCCCAGCCCCAGTCCCAGCCTTCCAGACTCTTGGGTGTCCCAGGAGTTTTGTTCACACTGCCACGCTGTTCTGTGGAAGCAGGGCTTCCCCTCGGCCCCAGCAGGGCAGGTGCTGACAGGAGCAGCCAATAGCCAGGATGCCAGGTTTCCCTGTGCTAAGCTTTTTCCTGGGAATGATTTAAGGCCCTGAACAGATAAGTGAAGAGCAAACCCGCAATGAAGTCAGCACTCTGCTTATTAAGTGGAAAAAGCTGTGCTCGGCTTATTGAAATGTTCATTAGACAGATATATAGAGATGAGAAGGAGGAAGGGAGGGCGGCGGCACCGCAGGATCAGGCTGCACTCCAGCGGCGATGCAGGGGGCGTCCCGAGGGAGACTTCGGTCTAGCCCCGGGAGGAAGGGGAGTGGGGCTGGGGCAGATGAGCAGGCCTGTGAGGAAGAGGGGACCACGGCCCTGACTCCGGGAAGCCAGAGCTGAAGGAAGGGGGCCTGCGCAGTGCGCCAGGGAGCTTTGGAAGCTGTCAGCGCTAGCTAGCTCTGTGGGGCAGCAGATAGAGAGGACTTGGCCCACTTTAGAGAATGCCCACGTCTCTGCATCGATGTTGCTGTCTTTGTCCCAGGAACATAGTTTCTGAAGAACTTTGACCCAGTTTATTTGCCCACTCTGAAGGCAAGAGGGTGACTGCTTCCTGAGCTCTGAGCTCCCCCAGGAAGGGCTTTTCCTGGGATGTGAGCTGAGCCTTGCCATAGGGCCCCCCTCAGCCCAGGAGGAGTCGCAGCTCCTTCAGCACCTCCCGGCTCCCTGGCTTCTGCCCTCAGTGCCCATCAGGCAGGCAACCCCAGCGAGCTCTGGAGTGGGGGGGCCTTGAACAAGCTGCAGCTACTTGATGATGGTGTCCCCTCCTGCGATGTGGGGAGGACTCCCAGTGAGTGGGGAACTGGGTCTAAATCATCCATGTCCCTGGCAGTAACCTAGAGCCTGGCCCACGGAAGGCTTCTTATTGATCAGCTCTAGATGGTGGCTGATGGAGTGAGTGAAAATTCTGCCGCTCTCCCCAGTTCAGATGTCAGAAGAGAAAAGAACCGTGGTGTGACTGGAGGGTCAGGTGCAGTTTCCCAAACAGGAAAAAAAAGCCACGAGATTTTCCAGGGTCTTCAGGGTCTTTCTTGCCATCATCTGTTTGGCTTCTGGAGGTAGAGACTGTGGTGACCAAATGGACCAAAAAAAGGATGCCGGCTGGAAACTGTGTGAACAGAACAACAGTATCTTTAGAGTTTCAGAGCATTTTCACAGGATCTCATTTAATTGGCAGTCATTGATTCAGCCAGTGGATGGGGGTTTTTTGTTTGTGTGTTTGTGTTTTCTGAGACAGTCTCGCTCTGTTGCCCAGGCTAGAGTGCAATGGTGCGATCTCTGCTCACTGCAACCTCAGCCTCCCTAGTTCAAGTGATTCTCCTGCCTCAGCCACCCAAGTGGCTGGGATTACAGGTGTGCACCACCATGCCCAGCTGATTTTTGTATTTTTAATACAGATGAGGTTTCACCATGTTGGCCAGGCTGGTCTTGAAAGCCTGACCTCAAGTGATCCACCCACCTCGGCCTCCCAAAGTGCTGGGATTACAGACGCGAGTCCCCACGCCCGGCCTTCAGCCAGTAGTTGCTGACCTCCTACTTCCTGCCAGGCCTGTACACGCACTACAACCTCAGTGAGTGAAACCAACACTGTCCCACCCTTGTGTAGCAAATCGCCTCATGGAAGGTAAACATCATAACAATTCTTCATTAATTCTTTCGTTCAGCAAACAGTGATGCCAAGCTGGACTCCTGGGGATGGAGAAATGAATCAGACAGGCATCCTGCCCTAGAGGAGTTTACAGTCCGGGAGGTACCTGTACAAGTAAATGGATGATTAGAAACAGTGTGATAAAGATACTGAGCTAACCCCTAAGTGCCTGAGAGGTTAGGCAAGGCTTCCTGAAGATGTGTGAACTGAATCTTAAAAGAACATATGTAGCCGGACACGGTGGCTCACGTCTGTAATCCCAGCACTTTGAGAGGCCGAGATGGATGGATCACTAGGTCAGGGGTTCAAGACCAGCCTGGTCAACATGGTGAAACCCTGTCTCTACTAAAAATACAAAAATTAGCTGGGTATAGTGGCTGGCGCCTGTAATCCCAGCTCCTCGGGAGGCTGAGGCAGAGAATCGCTTGAACCCGGGAGGCAAAGGTTGCAGTGAGCTGAGATCGCGCCACTGTGCTCCAGTCTGGGCCACAGAGCAAAAAAAAAAAAAAAAAAGAACATATGTTTGCTAAACATTCAGGGAGAAGGAATTTCTAGGCCAGGAGAGGTGGATTTGAGGGGAAATTCAAACAGGTCAGCCATGGAAAAAGAATGGTGGAAAATAGTGTTAGTGAGCCAGGTGCAGCAGCTCATGCCTGTAATCCCAGCACTTTGGGAGGCTGAGGGAGGAGGATTGCTTGAGGCCAGGAGTTTGAGACCAGCCTGGACAATTAGCTGGGCATGGTGGTGCACACCTGTAATCCTAGCTACTAGGGAGAGTGAGGCAGGAGGATCACTCGAACTCAGGAGGCTGAGGCTACGGTGAGCAGTGTTCACACCTCTACACTCCAGCCTGGTTGACAAAGGGAGACCCTGTCTCAAAGAGAGAGAGAGAGACAGAGAGAGAGAGAGAGGAGAGAGCTAGGCAGGACCAAATCCCAAAGGAATTTCCCAGCTACATTAAGGAGTTAGACCCATTCTAAAAGCTCCTGGAGGGTCAGTGAAGGGACAAGACCACTTCAGCGGCAGTGTGGAAGAGGGCTTATCTAGAGGGGCCATCTCAGTGGTCCAAATGAGAGATGGTGCCATCTGACTAGAGCAGCGGCGCTAGGAAGGAGGGGACCAGATGGCCCAGCATGAGGTCCGAACGTAGTTTGGCGCCCTGCTAGATATGGGAAGCCAACCAGAAGGTGTCCATTTCACAAGGAGGGGAGAGGGCACAGAATGCCTTGTCCAGGGGGACCTGGAGCAGTGCGGGGAGTCCAGGGCCCTGCAGAGAGCCGTGGCTGCTTAAACCCAAGTGGCAGGGCCTGCCTGTGATGCTGAGGCTGCCGACACCTGCTCCCAGGCCTTGATGACTCCATTTCCCAGCTCCCTCCCTCTGCCTCGCTGACTTAGGAGGTGATTAGTAATAAAACTTTAACAAGCATCCATAGGTGCGTCTCCCTGTCACTTTTATGAGGCCATTTCCTGAGCAAAGATATAGGAGCGCCTTCAGTCTCTCTAGCCATGTTGTTGCTGCCACCATTTCAGTGTCTGCCTCAGCCTGAGCAGGTCCCAGACAGCTGCAGGGGCTAAGTCGGGGTTGCGGGGGTGGTGCCTGAAGGAAATTGGAGCATGCTTAGCTCAAGGAACCTCAAAAAGGCAGGCATAGCTCCCTGTATGCCCTCGAGGGCTCTTTGGAAATTGTCGCTGGGAAGGCTGGAGCCATTTTCACTGCCTGGGTCATTAGAAATCAAAGCAGGCCTCACTTCTTTCTTCTCCTCCTCTCCCTGAAGTATCCTCTTCCATCCCTGTCCAAGAGTTTTGCTCTCCTGCTTCATTGATCACTATGTATTTATCCAGTGCCATCACAGACGAATGTTGGAAATACAGTCAAGAATTATACTTGCTCTCAGCCTTGGGGGAGCTGTGGACCTGAATGGGGCTGGGAACGATAGATACTACCCTGAAACCAAAAAACATGGTAATAAAAGTTCTCATGGACACGAATGAGGTGCTATGGTGGGAACCCAGAGGGGGACCCACTTATGAAGCCAAGGGAGTGGGGAGAAGCTGGGGAATATTTCTCCAAGAAGGTGACAGTGGGCCTGGGCCTTGTTGAATGAGGATTTGTGTGGGCTAGGCAGAGGGAAGGCAGCCCCTTTTTCCTGGTGAGATCCTAGGTCCTCAGGGGCAAGGTTGGGCTGGCTCTAACTGTTCTGAGCTGATGCTGAAGCAGGGCCCGTGTGCTGGTGGCCCCCCTGCTGCAGGAGGTGGCTAAAGTGGCACCGTAACTCTGGTAGAAAGGGGCTCCATCCACAACAGCTGAGGACTTGAGGGGACCCCGCTTCCCTCCCTTCACCCTGATGGTACCTGTTTCAAGGCCATCCAGGGAGTTGGGGCCAGGTGAACAGGAAGAGGGGGAGCTGCTGCATTTGCCGCCGTGGACTCCTCCCTCGTTCTTGAAATTCTCTGCCTCTGGGTTCTGTGACACTAGTGTGTCCTGTAGTATGTATGACAGTGCAAAGACACCATAGAGCTGGACAGATATAGTTTCAAATCCTAGCTCCTGAATTTGAATCCCTGATAACATCTTAGGCAAGTTGCCCTCTCTGAACCTGTTTCACCATCTAAAAAACAGAGATAATAGTCCCTATTTCAAAGGTTGTTGTGCTGCTCAAGTGAGATGATGACTGTGAAGTATCCAGGAAAGCCTTATGTCTGTGTTCTTCTTCCACCCCTACCTTTCTTAACCTCTGTGACTGCTCCCTCCAGTCCTGTTCCTGGGCTCCTTTTCTTGCATGAGCCCCTTAAGGTTTCCCAGAGCTGACATCTCTTACATCTCTATCTTCTCTTCATAGCTCTCTCCTGAGTTAGAGACCCACACTTACAGCTGCCCATAGGTTCAGTTGAATTGAATATAGATTCAATTCAATTCAACATTTATTAGATACCTATCCTGTGAGAATGCCACTGGCCCCCTTACCTGCCTTCAAGGACTTGGAATCCTGTAGTTTTACCCAATGGCCCCAGTTTCTTCTGTGAAGTTGGAATTGAGGTCATCTGCTAAGAGTGGTGGGAGTAGGGGATGAATGGGGGACCAGAGAGTGGTAACTGTTAAAAATAGCTATCAGAGAAATGTTCCTCAAATTCCCCCCTCCCTTCCACCTTGTCACTGCCAACCTTATTCAGATCGCTGCCATCTCTTGCCTGGACCATTGCAATCACCTTCTAATTCAGTGGTTTTCAAAGTGGGCTGAACATTGGACTCCCCTAGTTAGGTGGGTCTTTTTAAAAACTCCGAAGCCTGGATCTCTCCCCAGAGATTCTGATATAATTGATCTCAGTGTGGCCTGGGAATCACCATTTTTAAAGCACCCCAGTTAATTCTATTATACAGCCAAGGTTGAGAACCACTATTTTGGCTGGGTGCAGTGGCTCATACCTGTAATCCCAGCACTTTGGGAGGCCGAGGTGGGTGGATCACCTGAGGTCAGGAGTTCGAGACCAGCCTGGCCAACATAGTGAAAAACCCCGTCTCTACTAAAAATGCAAAAATTACGCAGGCATGGTGGCACGCACCTGTAATCCCAGTTACTTGGGAGGCTGAGACAGGAGAATCTCTTGAACCTGACAGGCAGACCTTGCAGTGAGCAGAGATTGTACTACTACACTCCAGCCTAGGCAACAGAGCAAGACTCCATCTCAAAAAAAAAAGAAAAAGAAAAAAGAACCACTATTCTGTTTTCCTGCCTCTGTTCTCATCCTCACTAATCTGTTCTCCACAAAACACGTGCTCAGGGGGAATCTTATAAAACACAAGTCTGGTCGTGTCGTTCCCTTGCTTGTCTGCCCCTTAGATTGTAAGTTCCTCCAGAAGTGGGATGATACCTGAATCAACTCTATCCCTAGGACATAGTATGGGCCTGGCCTGAATCAACTCCATCCCCTGCACATAGCATGGGCCTGGCCTGAATCAGCTCTATCCCCAGCGTATAGTATGGGCCTGGCCTGAATCAACTCCATCCTCTGCACATAGCACGAGCCCGGCCTTAGAAAATGCTTGGTCAGCACTCCATGAATAAATGAATGAGTGAGTGAACGAATTGATCAACCAGTAACCAACAAACTGAGAGGTAGATGTTGGTTCTGTGCCTAGGAATATGTTGGTGAATTATAGCAGTTCACCACTGAATCAAGAGAATAAGGCCAGTTGGGTACCGATCTGGAAGCCTGGGGAAAATGCAGGGAAGGAGGGAGGGAGGGAGGGAAGAAGGAGGCAGTGAGAGGTCAGAAAGGCAGAGTTTCCTGAGAGGTGAATTATCAGAGGGACCACCATGGGTCGGGCAAGCACCTCAGCCAGGGAGTAATGGAGTTAGGGAGGAAGGGCCCAGGCAGAGCCAGAGAGAGCCGCAGGAGCCGCTTAATCTGCCCCCAGGAAGTGCAGGCTGGGGACAGCAGGCAGGAGGCAGCGGGCCCATTCCTCAGCGCTAATGCCCCCAGCCTAACACAATTACCCCTTCCTTCTCTCTCAGCCCAGGCAAGGGGGAGGTTGCATGGAGGGCAAGCATGCCCCGCAGCTGGGGAGAGTGGGGGGCATGGCTGGAAATCCAATCAGGAGTTCCACTTTAGTATTAGCCTGAGCTACCCATTTTAGCTGGAGGGGTTTGCATAGAGGCTGGGCTAAAGAGATGCTGCTGGAAGATCAGTGAACCACCACCTTCCCTGCCCCTCCCTGAGTGCCAATGGGACTGGATCTGGAGACTCCTATCCCCGTCCTGCAACCCAGTCCTCCTGCCACAGTCTTACCTGTCCTCGGAAGCCAATTTGCTAAGTCTTGAATCCCACCTCATGGCTGGCCCCCACTGCTGCTTCTCACTCCCCACCTCAGCCTCTCGCCCTCCCTCTCTGCTCCACATTGATATAAATGAAGGCTTCGGCTGCCTTTAAATAGTCCGATCTATCAGAGGGGCACACGCTGCCCATAAATCTGCTGGGGCTGATGGCTCCCTAAGTGGACTGATAGGAGCTATTTCCGGCAAGGTGTTCGGTTACTCTGCCCCTCCCATCCTTCCCCAGCTTGCCCTTCCCCAGGGGCAGGGACCCTTTTTGTCATCTGGTAATTGGCATTTTTTCACTTGCACTTGGTCCTGCAGAGGGAGTGCAGTGCCCAGCCCTGCCCCTAACTGGATTAGCATTGGCTTTCAGAGAGGGTCCCTCTGGGGTCGACCTTCCAGTTCAAGAGATCAAGATCGAGCTGTTGGTTCAACAAGGAAGGGGGCTGAGGTGGGAGGTGGGTACCCAGGGGAGCCAAGACTAAGTGTGGAGGGAGGGAGTGAATGAAGTCCCCAGCCCCTCTCTGGCTACGCCTGCCTGTATCCAGCACCCTAGCCTATGGAGCATGGAAGAGACCAAAAGGCTCTGGAGCTGGGGGTCTCCATCCTGGCTGTCAGAGTCCCTCTAGCCCTCCCCGTCAAGGCTGCCTCAGGCAAGCCGTGAGCTTTCCTTTTCTAGAAATGACCTAGGATTGAAAGGGGGATGGAAGTCTGAGACTGGGATGGGGTTTCTCCAGACAAGTGGTATGGATCTGAAACAGAAGCTGGAGAAGCCCTAGGGCCAGCTGTTAGACAGTAGGGGGCCTGGCGCAGGAGCACACACACATTACCCTAATTTGGAGGGCGGCTGCTAATGGATGGATTTCCCTAAAGGAGAGAAGAAAGACCTCTGGAAGCTGGACCCTGCTGGGGGAGACACAGAAATGCCCTTGGAGGTCACCCCAGTGACCTGTGGTCAAGAGGTCACCATGGCCACTCAGAGATCACCACTAACATAGCTCCATTTCCTATCCCATCCCCCTATGATTTTCAGGGGCAGAAAGCTGAGCCAGCCTGGTTATACCGGCCCAGGCCCTTGCCCTTGCCAAGGATTCCTGGAATAGTCCTGTTAAGGTTCTTGTGTCTAAAGAGGAGGAAAAGCTAGAGATGGTGAAGGGAAGAGAAGACTGAATGGAGAATCACTCTTTTAATGCATCCATAAGGCACTTATCAGGCTTCTCTCCTGAAATCTGAGTTCTTGGGAATGGGACCGAGTGGAGGCGTCCGTGTTCCTTATCGGGGTGCGGGAGGTGGGATGTTCTTGCTCATGGACTCTGGTTAGGGAACCAGGAAGAGTCCAAACAGAAGACTTGGAAGAGTGTTATTTTGAGCAAAACAAGGCTTGCCTATGACAGTGACCCCATTTCTGACCCAGCTGTTGGAGATCAGGACATAGCAAGAGGGTGAAGGGAGGGGCATGTGGTGAGATTCCCAGCTGTGTATGATCCTGCGACAGGGAGAAGAGTTGGCCACATAGCCCCCGCCAGGGTCTCGGACCTGAAGCGGACCTTTTCTCCTGCTCCAGGGAAGGGGCCAACCACTCAGCAGTGACCGGCTGAGAAGCCCCGTGAGTGGCACCAAGAATGCCTGTTGAGGTCATCGGTAGCACTTCCCAAGCGATCTTGAGCGGATCGCTTCTCAAAATCAGGAGACTTGGAGAGAGCCTACCCTTCCTGGGGCAGGGGTGGGAGGGTGAGGGAAACAGACTGTTTAGGAGCAATCAAGAGAGATTCTGAAGTGGCCACCAAGACCCTAGGGATAGCCTCACACAGCCTAAGTCATTGTTCTCTCTTCTTCCCTTCACTCATTCATTCATTTGCTCACTCTGCACTCTCACTGGAGCTCATGGAGCTCACATCTACTAGGGAGAAAGACTTCTGAACAGACATGAAACTCAGTGTACCAGGCGCCATGCAAACCCAGAGGCTGTGCGAGTCCCTGCTGAAAACCTGCCTGGGAAGCCCCATTTCCCCCTGCAGCTCCAGACTCCACCCGGACTCCTGGAGGTTCCCATTGATCCTCAGGCTCCTCAGACTCAACTTGTCCAAAGCTGAACTTCTTGATCATGCCTCTGACTCTGTTCCTCAGTGAGCGTCCCTAACTCAGTGAATGGCACACAGAGAATCAGTGCTGTGTCACTACCTGCTGGAATTCTGATTCCTCCTGGAGTCCCTCTTCTTCAATCTCCACATCCAACTAGAGATCCATCAGAGTGTCCTTTTCAACAATGTAGGTGACACTATGCCACTCCTCTGCTGAGAATCTTCCAGTAATGAGCCTTCCCAGTCAAGGTAAAATCCTTACGTGGCCACAAGGCCCTGCTGGATCTGCCTCCCTCAGCCTCCCTGCACTCATCCCCACCTCACTCTGCTCCAGCCACACTGGCCGCGTGGCAGCTTCCCAAGCATTCTAATGATATGACTCCCATGTATTATCTCACATAGGTATCTGTGCACCAATGCTTGTCTTTCCCACCTGTGACCTTGAGCACCCTGAATTTATCTTAATTCTTGTTGGATAAATTCATCTTTGTAACCCCCGTCCCTAGCACAGTGCCCGGCCACATGGTAAATGTTTGTTTAATGTCTACCAAATAAACGAATGGGCAAATGCCAGCTGGGATATCCCTGAATGAAGAAGACCCTAGAGAAATGTACTAGTCTAACTCCTCTGCAAAATTTGAAAGGCGTTTCTCTGTAGCCCTTGCCATCCTGAAGCACTCTCCAGATGCCCAGGCCAGGAACCAGTGGGGATGGAGCTGCAAAGGCAGGAGAGTGGCAGCCTGTTCAGGACAGGCTGGGAGGCATGCAGAAGGTCGCTTGGGTGGAGCCCAAGCTCTCCTACCAACACCACATTGTATGGCTTAGAACTCATTATCTCTGTGCCCTTTTATTCTTTCATTTATCGGATGGGATGGGGGATTCCATGGGAAGGCTTTGGAGGCTATTCCTCCTTGAATATTCTAGGATACTACAAAAGATGGTTTGGGTCCAGACAGACTGGGTCTGGGAGCTCAGCAAAGGAGCCTAGCTTTGGTCTTGTTGGCAGTGCTGTTTCTAAGCCGAAAAGTTTGGCTTCAGAACTTGGTCCGTTTCAGAACTTGGAGGCAAAAACTTCCTTCCAGCCCTTTAAACAGACCTTGAGGTTTTTGGAAAACTGATGAAGAACAAAGACTTCGCTTGCGGACAGTCTGAGGTGTGTGGAAGCTAACAAGAGGTTGTCTGTGGCAAATGCACTGTCTCCCCGAGGGAGACTTTGGAAAGGGGCTTTTGTCTGTTTTTAGACTAGCCTCTCTCCCCGCCCCACTATCCCCAAAAATTATTATAAAGAATTATTGCCATTAGTACGTCTTTCCTACTGAAAGGAGAAAATCGCCTCATTCATAATTTATACCCTCAATTACTATTAATAAAGAAATATTTCAGCAGAAAATCGCCTGGGAAAATTACACGTAACATTGCATTAACATTCTATTTGAACATTTTCATCACATTTGTTATAGAGTTAATAAGAGGGATACGGTCCCCTGACTTCTTCATGAAATTATGGGCTGACGATGATAGTTTAATCTTTTAGACTTTATATAATATATTCACTTTACTAATTGAGCTATCCAAGGAGCAGTTAGAGATGTTCTTAAATGTGGAGACAGAGGAATCAGGGCCATGACTTTGCTGCCAGAGGCACCGCCTGTCAGGGTGGGGCTGTGGGCAAAGCCTGCTGACTTAGGCACCGGCTCAGACCCCACCCTGGTGGAACCAGGATCTCTGTACTACCTGCTGAGGCAGCCGGGGCCTGGTGGGAAGGGGTGTGGGGCTGCTGAGGAGGAATAAGGAGGAAGGGAGAAGGAAGGCCATGGGGAGCTGAGAAAAGGAGACAAAAGGGGCATTTCTTTCTAGACCATTCCTTCAATAGTCATTTGCTTAGACGCTCTCTACCTGCATCGTCCTGGGCCCCAGCGGGAGTCCGTAGTCTGAAAGGGGTAGCAGGTCTATGATGGTGTGTGGTATTACACTTGGCAGTGGTTCTAGATGCTGTGAGCTCCTAGAAGATTGGGCACCCTTGGGACCATCCTGTGACGACCGCTAGAGACAGGTGCCAGAGACGGTGGTGCCCCTAAAGGACCTTCACAGCACAAAGGAAGGAGTTGCTGTTTTTCAGGTCCGAATGGAAGCGATGGGTATATATTTTGGGTAATGGAGAGGAGAGCTGAGCGAAGTTCAGACAGTCCAATCCTTTGTCACTGCTGTAGTCCCTGTGCTTTTCCATCCCTCGTCTCAGTGAACAGCAGCAAAGCTGAGAGGCAGATCTGGCGAGGGTGCAGGTCCTGTTCCTGACTCACCTTCCGTGATGCCTTTACTGGGGCTTTTCTGACATACCTCACCCAGCACTGTCGCCTTCCCTTGTCCACTTTTCTATGACAGTATCATGGGGGATCTTTGGTAACATTTCTTCTTAAAATCGCTTGTTTTCTCCCCTACTAGAATTTAGCCGTGTGTCCGTTCCATTTGGCGCTGAATGTCCACCACACAGGAGGCACGCCGTGTGTTACAGACTAATGTTGGATTAAGGAAAGTAAAGTACAGAGGGGTCGGATAATGTCCCCGCGACTATGTGGTTAGATGAGAACAGGCTAAAGCCGAAGTCTCCTCCTTTCTATTTCACCTCTGAGTCTTGGCACCTCTTTTTACTTTACCAATCCAACGTATCAGGAATGGGAAGGTGTCCAGACTTCTCCCACCTTCACGCTCATGTCGCGATGCAGGTCACTGTCATCCCACACTTGTGCTATTGCAGTCTTCCTCCTTCCTTTCCGGCCCTCCCCCGATCTGTTCTTTGCACGGCAGCCAAAATAAACCTTTAAAAGATTAATCAGGCCGAGCGCGGTGGCTCACACCTGTAATCCCAGCACTTTGGGAGACGAAGGCGGGTGGATCATTTGAGGCCAGGAGTTCGAGACCAGCCTGGCCAACATCGTGAAACCCCGTCTCTACTAAAAATACAAAAATTAGCTGGGCATGGTGGTGCGCACCTGTAATCCCAGCTACTCTCGTAGGAGGCTGAGGCAGGAGAATTGCTTGAACCCAGGAGGCGGAGGTTGCAGTGAGCCAAGATCACACCACTGCACTATCACCTGGGTGACAGAGAGAGACTCCATCTCAAAGAAAAAAAAAAGATAAATCAGATTATATTACTGCTCTGCTCCAAACTTTTCCAGACGTTTCTATCACACAGCATAAAATCCAGTGTCCTCCTCACAACCTACAAGACCCTACAGTCTGGCCCCTCTTCCACCTGGCCTCTCTACCACAACCACATTATCCCCATCGTTCCTTGAATACACTGAGTACCTTCCCCATCAGAGCCTTTGAACTTATTTCCTCTACCTGAAACACTTCTCCCTCGCAGATTCTCATGACTCCCTTCTTCATTTCACTCAGATATCTGCTCAAATGTCACTTCTTCAGAGAGGCCTTTCCTGGCACCTGCTATCCCTCTCAGCATCTCCTTACCCTGCTTCATTTTCCTTCATTTTTCCTGTGCCTACCTGACATACCACTGTGTCTTTATTTGTTGGTTGTCTACTCCAGCAGTAGAAGGTAAATTCTACATTCACTGTTAGATTTCTAGCGCCTGGAACGTGGTAGGTGCTCAATACATTTCTTGAATAAATGAATGAGTTTTTGCTCTGCTTTTGTCTGCACATGTTCTATCGGGGTGATCTTATGATCTTCCATGTAAATGCTACACCATGTGCCAGCAGCTTCTAAATCTTAACTTCAGTCCAAATCAATCTCCTGAGCTTCCAACTCACTTTGCAGCCACCTACAGGACATCTCCCCGTGTGTCGTATGTCTAACACACATATGTCCAACATGGAACATAACTTTTTTCTCCCTTCTTTAGCTCCTATTTCATTAAATGACACCACAATCTTAAATACCCAAACCAGAAACCTGGGATTATTACCCCTCTTCCTTTTTCAGACCTCCATCTAATCAATCCCTAAATTCTGTTCATCCTACCCGTAAAGAGCTCTCAGATCAGTTCACTTCCCTCCATTTCCAAGGCTCCTAGCCTAGTCCAGGCCACATTGCCATCTCTCACCCCAGTGGCTGGGACAGCCTCCAGCAGGTCTCCCTGCCTCCAGTCCGTTCTCTACAGGTTGTCTTATGGTTAATTTAGATCATAAGTCCTGGAGTCAGAGGTAATATCCAGGCTTCTAGTTGAGGAATTAGATGATAACGACTCCTCTCACATTAAATGGAAGAGGAGGCAGTCTGGGGACATGTGACATTTGACTACCTTTGTGGCATTTTAAAACATTGCTGTCTCCTCCCACTAGGTGGCAGAAATCATCTCATTCATCTTTATAGCCTCTGTGTCCTCAGCACCCAGCACAGTGCCTAGCACAGAGCAAGTGCTCTTGAATGTTTATTGCATGTGATTGTACCCTGAAATTCACGAGGGAAGGGACTCTTTGAAACCCAGCCTCGATGGCACCCCGCCACTGCTCTTATGATATTCATCATGTGATTCTGTAATTCCTGTTTACTCATCTGAGTCTTCACTAAGTGAAAAGCCCCTCTTTCATAATGAAAGCTCAGCACAAAGTGGGTGCTGAATAATGTTTTGTGAACTCAATGACAAAATGAATCTCTCTCTGTACATTGCAATATCCTATTTACTGCTTCTTCTACCTCCTTCTGACCTGTTGGCCTCTGTAGCAGCAAAACCAGCCATTCTCCCAGGCAGGTCTTCTCTGGCCCAGCCACTTCTCAGCTCTCTCAGTGTCTGTGACTCACTGCCTCAAGGGTAGCTTTTGATATCTGCCATCAGCTGCTGCCGCTAAGGATTCAGGTCATGCTTGTGTCTCTTCTCTTCGATACCAAGTAACCATTGTTGTCTAAGAGAAGTGTTTATCTCTACAATTTTGTACTGTTACTCTACTTGGGGAGAGATACCCATGAGGAAGGATGTTGTTCACCAAGTAAACCATGAAGGAAAGGATCCTCCAGGTGGAAATCACATAGAATGAAATGGATAAAGATGTGGAGAGCTGAAAGAGAAGTTCTCAAGACCCTCAAGGAAGAAAGCACGTAGGAGAACTGAAGAGAAAGACAGGTGCCAGAATGTGGTACAGGGTAGGGGGAGCTTATAATATAATTATAATATGAAAATGATATGATATAAATTATATAATTATTATAAGAATAATAATGGCTGTTATTAATTGAATGCCTAAAATGTCCCAGGCGATGTGCCAGCTGCTTCACGTGCATTATCTCATTTACCCTTCACTAGAACACTATGTGTTGGGTGCCAAGGAGTTTGAACTTCATCTTGTTTATCTTGAGGATAATGGGGATTCATTGAAGGCTTTGAAGGAGAGTTGCATGGTCAGATTTGCCTGGGCCCTGCCCATGGGATGCTGCATCCAGAAAAGAGAGAGGTCAGGATCAGGACAGCCCAGGGGTTATGACTGAGCTATCAGTCCATGAGGACACCAGGCCAGAAAGAAGAGAAGAGACCAGAACCTACAGAAGGAAACCTAGCAGTGGGCATCGTGGAAAGCAGACCTGGAGTGGAGCAGAGGCCTGAAGGAGGATCAGGAGCAAGCCTGGAAGGAAATCAGGAGAGTTCATATCAGATAGCTTGAGTTTAATGAGTTTACATCCACTGACGGTTGGATAGAGGGGTCTGATACTCTCAAGAGAGGCTCAAGGGTAGAGATAGAAATTTTGGAATTAATAGACTATAGATGGTAGTTGATTTCATGGAAGTATGTCTCCAACAGGACAAAAATCTGAGCTTACTAGGCCCTACATCATCTAACCCTTGCTTACCTCTCTGGAATCATCCCTATGTCCCCTCAGAATTATTTTCCCTCTCATCATACTGTAATACTCAGGGCTGGGTGTGGTGGCTCACACCTACCTGTAATCCCAACACTTTGGAAGTCCAAGGCAGGTGGATCACTTGAGCCCAGGAGTTCGAGACCAGCCTGTGCAACATGGCACAACCCCATCTTTACAAAAAACACCCAAAAAAATGAGCTGGATGTGGTGATGCACACCTGTAGTCCCAGCTACTCAGGAGGCTGAGGTGGGAGGATCACCTGAGCCCAGGGAGGTCAAGGCTGTCATGCCACTGGACTCCGGCCTGAGCAACAGAGTGAGACCCTGTCTCTAAATAAATGAATGGATGGATGAATGAATGAACGAATGAATGAATAAATAAATGAATAAATAAATTAATTAATTACAAATACTATAATACTCAGATTTCCCCAGCTGGGCCATGCTCTTCTTCCTACAGGTCTTGCCCTCTGGCGGGCCTTTTTCTAAACTCTGCCCTCCGTTTGGAATGACCTCTGCCCTATCCCACTTCACTTGGCTGACTCTTACTTGTCCTTCAGGTCATATTTTTAAATTAAGCTTTAAATGTCTTCCCATTGAGAAAGTCTAGAACACGTGTTTATCCTGTGCTTCCTGCAACTTATAAGTATACCTTCTTACACCCTTCTGTGCTCCAGTTTAAGAAGACTGGGTAACATAGAAAAAGCCTCTCAGGGCTTCACTGTGAGTCTTTAATACATTTACTAAGAGAAGCCAGACCCAGACAGTTCACCAGCCCCAAAGCCCAAGAGCCTAAAGCCTGACCCTTCAGTACTATTTTTTTTTTTATATACTTTAAGTTCTAGGGTATGTGTGCACAATGTGCAGGTTTGTTACATATGTATACATGTGCCATGTTGGTGTGCTGCACCCATTAACTAGTCATTTACATTAGGTATATCTCCTAATGCTATCCCTCCCCCCCGACGCACAATAGGACCCGGTGTGTGATGATCTCCTTCCTGTGTCCAAGTGGTCTCATTGTTCAGTTCCCACCTATGAGTGAGAACATGCGGAATTTAGTTTTCTGTTCTTGCAATAGTTTGCTGAGAATGATGGTTTCCAGCTGCATCCATGTCCCTTCAGTACTATTTTGTGAGGGTAAAGGAGTAAGAGAGAGCACCCAGGTCAGCCTGCCCCTGCACTGCCATTAGGGGATTCTGCACGTTCATTCCTCCTTTGTTTAATAAGCACCTGTGTTTACTATGTCTTAGATGTCACTGCCTTTGAGAAACCTTCCCTGACCTCCAGCCCGGGTAAGGTGATTCCTCTGTGCTTCCTCAGCCTCCTGTGCTGACCCCTATGGGATTGTTGCTTTCGCTGTGGTTTTGTTGTTGTTTTGCGTTGTTTTTTTTTTTTAATTTTTTATTGACTCATAATATTTGTACATATTTACAGATCACCTGTGACATTTTATTACATGCATAGAATGTGCAATTATCAAATCAGGGTATTTAGGGTTTCCATCACCTTGAGTATTTGTCATTTCTACGTACTGGAAACATTTCAAGTCCTCTCTTCCAACTATTTTGAAATATACATCACTGTTAACTATAGTCACCCTACTCTGCTATCAAACATTAGAACTTATTCCTTCCATCTAACTGTGTATTTGTACCCATTAACCAACCTCTCTTCATCACACGCACTCCCTGCCCAGCCTCTGGTAACTATCATTCTATTCTCTACCTCCATGAGATCAACTTTTTTAGCTCCCACATAGGAGTGAGCACATGCAGTATTGGTCTTTCTGTGCCTGGTTTATTCCACTTAAACAATGATCTCCAGTTCCATCCATGTTGCTGAAAACGACAGGATTTCATTCTTTTTAAGGCTAAATAATATACCACATTTTCTTTATTCATTCATCTGTTGGTGTGCACTCAGGTTGATTCCATATCTGTGCTGTTGTGATTAGTGCTGCAATAAACATGGGTGTCAATTACAGTGGGCAAAGGACGTGAACAGACATTTCTCAAAATAAGACGTACAAATGGCCAACAGGTACATGAAAAAATGCTCAACATCACTAATCACCAGGGAAATGCAAACCAAAACCACAATGAGATACCATCTTACCCAGTCAGAATGGCTATTATTAAAAAGACAAAAAGTAACAGACGCTGGCAAGAATGTGGAGAAAAGGGAACTCTTACACACAGTTGGTGGGAATGTAAATTAGTACAGACGTTATGGAAAACGATATGGAGATTCTCAAAAAACTAAAAATAGAACTACCTTGCAATTCAACAATCCCACTACTGGATATTTATCCAAAGGGAAAAAATCAGTATATCAAAGGGATCACTGTGCTTTTATTGCCTGCTCTCCCACTAGTCTGCAAGCTTTTTAAGAAACATTTGTTTAATAAATGAAATAATTGTGTCCCACTGTGCGACATGCTCCATAATGGGCCCTGGGACCACCAAGTTGACAAGGACATGGTCCCTGCCCTTGAGCAACTGCCAGTCTAGCCACTTGATCCTCATCCGTAGAGATCACTTGGGTGATCTACCACTTCACTCAGGTGAACTACCATGGATCACTTGGGTGAACTAGCATACATTATTTCATCAGAGCAACAAATGCTTTCCAAGTCTGTGCATACACTTAATTTTCTTTGATGCTTATAGCAGTTTGTGGGGGATAGTGGTAGATAAGGCAGAGATTAGTTCCCAGACCTTAGTTACCAGGGAAAATAGGGGGTGGCCAGGAGGAGTGAAATTTGTTGGTGAACTTTGTTGTCACAAGTTCACCACTTGAAAGAACAGAGATGGAAACCATGGGATTCCAGCAGTTCTCCTTTCTCTGGGGCTCCTAAGGGCAGAAGTTTGGCTGCGGGACCAGATCTTACACTGTTTTCACTCCATCTTGAGGCTGATGCTTTCCCTGGCATGTAGGATTCCCTCCCAATTCTAGTGCCCCCAGCCTAAGACTGGGGAGCCCTGGGCAAGGAGAAGCCAGTGGCTGGGCTGTGACTGAAGCTCCCCAGTGCAGCCAGGACAGGATGGGCCCCAGTGTAAACCGGATTTGCCTTGTAAACAGCTGAGCAGCTGGGCTCCATCTTGGCAGGGGAGCCCAGCAACCACCCAGCAGGACAGCCCCAGCCCAGCAGGGCATTGTCCAAAGAAAAAGGGGGGAAAAAAGCTGAGTAAACAAAGAGGGACAGCCAGTTTTTTCGTCTCTGACTTGTTATTTCAGCCGGACAATTGCTGTGCTGACTGCGGGTCTGGTTGGGCTGGGCCAGGCTAGCTTGGTTAAACTGGGCCAAGCTGAAGGCTCCGTGATCTTCCTTACCTCATCTCCTCTCTTCTCACCTCAACTCAACTCACTTTGCCTTCTCTACTCTAGGCTCACTTCTGGGAAAGGGGTCAAAGATGGAAACTGCAGACAAGTGGGGACAGGCTCCAGGAGCCGACAGGAGGGTAAGGAATTGAGCATTTGCCAAGTATATACAGAGGTATATCCAAGGTCTTGTTAGAACACAGAGCAGAGGCTGATACAGCAGATTCAAATAGTCAAGACAATCTGTCCAACATTGGCTCAGATACCCCCACTCTGGCTCTCATAGGCAAGTTCGCTCTACATTGCAATAATCTTGATACCAAAGTTACACGTGAAACCCTAGGACTGTCTTCCTACCAGGTTTCACATCCCAGCCATCTTCGGCCACTGCCCAAGTACAAGCCCCTGCAGCCTTCTCCAGTATTTTCAGCCCCAAACTGCAATGCACCCCCTCCTTACCTGCTGCCACCTCTCCTCCCAGCTTCTCCCCTCTCCCCACTGCCACCTCTCTTCGCAGCTTTTCCCCTCTGCCATCTAAAGCAGATTCCCAGGTCTTGACCGCCTCAACTTTAGTGACCTTTATCACCACTTTATGTGTCCATCCCTGATCCTATGTCATTCATTCATTTGACACATATTTAGTAGGCACCTACTCTGTGTTCTCAACACTTGAGATAGTGACGAACAAAACCCTGTTACCAAGGAGCTTTTGCTTTAGAAGTGGGAAACAGACCATGAAACGATACAAGATAGTTAAGGGAGTGATCAGTACCACAAAGGAAATAAATAGCATGGTAAGATAGAGTTGTGGGGCTGGGCACGGTGGCTCACGCCTATAATCCCAGCACTCTGGGAGGCCGAGGCGGGTGGATCACCTGAGGTCAGGAGTTTGAGACCCGCCTGGCCAACGTGATGAAACCCCATCTCTACGAAAAATACAAAAATTAGCTGGACGTCTTGGTGGGCGCCTGTAATCCCAGCTACTCGGGAGGCTGAGGCAGGAGAATTGCTTGAACCTGGGAAGCTGACGTTGCAGTGAGCCAAGACCACACCATTGCACTCCAGCCTAGGCAACAGGAGCAAAACTCCATTTCAAAAAAAAAAAAAAAGAAAAAGCTGTGGTAGGATAGACTACTTTATATAGGATGATCGCAGAAAGGCTCCCTGATGTTACATTTGAGCTGACAACTCATGAATGAGATGGAGTCAAACATGCCATGAAGGGTCCCCAGACATAAAAACCTCAGGAGTGATTAAGGACCTGACAAGGAGGCCAGAGTAGCTAGAATGCAATAAGGGGAAAGCAGCACAAGAGAAAGTCAGAGAAGCAGGAAAGAGCCAGAACAGGCGGGGCCTTTGAGCCTATTGCGAGAAGTTTGGATATACTCTGAATACAACAGGAAGCTATTTAAAATGTTTAAGTCGGGCCGGGTGTGGTGGCTCAAGCCTGTAATCCCAGCACTTTGGGAGGCCGAGGCGGGTGCATCACAAAGTCAAGAGATCGAGACCATCCTGGCCAACATGGTGGAACCCAAGCTCTACTAAAATACAAAAATTAGCTAGGCATGGTGGCAGGCGCCTGTAGTCCTAGCTACTTGGGAGGCTGAGGCAGAAGAATCACTTGAACCCGGGAGGCAGAGGTTGCAGTGTAGTCCCAGCTACTCGGGAGGCTGAGGCAGAAGAATCACTTGAACCCGGGAGGCAGAGGTTGCAGTGAGCCAAAATCACATCACTGCACTCCAGCCTGGTGACAGAATGAGACTCCATCTCAAAAAAAAAAAAGGTGTTGAAGTCATTGGTGAAAACTGTCCTACTGCTGAGAATTTCACTAGCATCCTCGGCTTTCCTTTCTCTCACATGCGTGTTCCCACCACATTTCCTACCCCTACCACCAGAGCGGGCGAGGGCAGTATCTGTTAGGTTTCCCCCTCCCTGTATCCCTGGCACATGCTTTCCAATAAATGTTGTTTTCACGGGAGAATGAATAATCGAATAAATTAATACATAGTTAACGCCTCCTCTTTGACCTCATCAAAACCACCAGTACCCAGTTCTAACATTTTCTCCCAGTATATCAGCACACCCTGCTCACTTATTTCTGTACCTAGACTCAGCCCCATGATTGTCACCCTGAACTGTCTTACTAATATTTCTCAACTCCTCTGTACCTGTCCTTCTAGAATACTAATTGGCAACGCCCTGACTCTGTAGCATGGCTATTATCTACTTCCATGTGCATAGCTGAGAGCTGTTGAACAAAATCAGAAGACGCTGCAGACCAGTCCCACTGCAGATGCCTGTCCTCCAAATCATCTGTGTCTTGGTGTCGACCATCTTCTATTCCTTCACTCGCATTTCCTACCCTATCTAGAAAACCATGGTATGTGACACCCCCCAACTTTGAGCCTCATCCCTTTAGTTCCATCCAAACCCTTTCTTCTCCTCTTCTCTCTTTCCTGGTGGTCTACCTCTTCTTGTTCAGGCCCAGGCTTCTCTGCCCCTGTATAAGTCACCCTATGATCTGATAACCATCTATCTTTCTATCTTCAGCTCTCTTTGTGCTGTGTCTTATCCTTTATGAACCCCGAATTGTGCTGTAGCAGTACCTTATAAACAACATAACCAGCATTTATCGAGACCTTATTATGCATCTGCCTCTATTCTCAGCACTTTATATATGTTGGTTCACTTCATCGTGCTACACTATACCACTCTCTAACTATACATACTATGCTATAACGATCCCATTTTACAAATGAAGAAATGAGGCACAGAGAGGCTAGGTAAATTGCCATGGTCACACAACTAGTAAGTGATATTTAGGACTGGAATCCAGGCCAATGGACTCCAGTGCTCATGATTTTTGCTCTGTGGTTTCTCTCTTGAGCATCCTTTACCTCTGTTTCTTTGCCCAGTTTTTCTCATCCATAAAGACTAAGCTCAAGAATCATTCATTTTAGGGAACATTCCCTTCCCTAGTCTTTCTCCCAAGCCTCTAGACCCACTGCTACTGTCTAGCATGTAGTAGATGCCTGATTAAAAAAATTTAACAGCCTTATTAAGGTATCATTCATACACTGTATAATTGATGGTGTGTGTGTGTGTGTATGTGTTGTGTGTTTAGTATATTCACAGGGCTGTGCAACCATACCCATAATCTAATTTTAGAACATTTTTATCCCCTTGAAAGAAACCCCATTAGCAGTGAGTCCTCATCCTCCCCTCCACAGCCCCTGGCAACCACTCATCTACTGTCTCTATAAATTTGCCTCTTCTGGACATTTATATAAATGAAACCCTACAATATGTGGGTTTTTTGTGACTGGCTTCTCTCATTTAGCGTTTGCTGAAGGTTTATCCATGCCAGAACATGTGTCATTCCTTCACTCCTTTTTATGACCATAATATTCTATTGTATGGATCTACCATAATTTATTTATCATTCATTGGTTGAAGGGCCTTTGGGCTGTTTTCGCTTTTTGGTTATGATGAATAATGCTGCAATGAACATTCACATACACATTTTTGTGTGGATGTATGTTTCCAGTTCTCTTGGATTTATACCTAGGAGTGGAATTGCTGTTGGGCCATATGGTAACTCTACATTTAATATTTTTAGGAACTGCCAAACTGTTTTCTAAAGAGACGGTACCATTTTACATTCCCAGTAACAAACAGTGAGGGTCACAGTTTATCTACATCTTCACCAACACCTGGGTTTGAAATGTTCTGTCAAATGCCTTTTTTTCTGGCTTTTTTTTTTTTTTTTTTTTT
>NW_012107252.1:4027645-4043354 GCF_000951045.1 Mandrillus leucophaeus
GCGATTTTTTTTTTTTTTTTTTTTGAGACAGGGTCTCACTCTGTCCCCCAGGCTGGAGTGCAGTGGCGTGAACACAGCTCACTGCAGTGATCCTCTCACCTCAGCCTCCACTCCTAGCTAATTTTTAGATTTTTTTGTAGACGGGGCCTCACCATGTTGTCCAGGCTGGTCTTGAATTCCTGGGTTCAAACAACCCTCCCACCTCAGCCTCCCAAAGTGGCTCAGACAATGGGTAGAATCTTCCAACCAGATTAATGCAACTGGGTTTTTTGGTTTTTTGGTTTTTTGGTTTTTTGGGGTTTTTTTGACAGAGTCATGCTCTGTCTCCCAGGCTGGAGTGCAGTGGTGCAATCTCAGCTCACTGCAACCTCCACCTCCTGGGTTCAAGCAATTCTCTTACCTCAGCCTCCCAAGTAGCTGGGATTACAGGCGTGGGCCACCACGCCCAGATAATTTTTTGTATTTCTAGTAGAGATGGGGTTTCGCCATATTGGCCAGACTGGTCTCAAACTCCTGGCCTCAAGTGATCCACCCACCTCGGCCTCCCAAAGTGCTGGGATTACAGGCATGAGCCACCACGCCCGGCCAGTGGGATAAATATTTGAATTTGAGTCCATGCCAAGGGAAGGAAGGCTAAGCTGAAGAGAAGCTCTGGGAGTTATTTGATAGTAAATTTAGAAGAAGTCAGCAGGTGTTATGGGCCCCCATGCATCTACTATTATTCGGATCCCAGAACACTTCAGGGGATAGAGAGTTCTGTTCCACTCTGTACTTGTCAGGCTAGCGGTAGATCCACCTAGAGGACAATGTCCAGTTTGGGAGAACAGACACTGATCAACAACTCTAATCACTCCCATAGACCACAGACCCTGATAGTTTGCCAAGAATGACACGTGTCTATTGTTTAGCATCCTTGATCTTCACAAATGTCCTGAGAGTGGAATAATAACAGTAGCTAACATTTATTGAG
Organism: Mandrillus leucophaeus; assembly: GCF_000951045.1. Classification (NCBI taxonomy): domain Eukaryota; kingdom Metazoa; phylum Chordata; class Mammalia; order Primates; family Cercopithecidae; genus Mandrillus; species Mandrillus leucophaeus. The sequence goes on from NW_012107252.1 coordinate 4,028,616, forward strand.
TGCTCACAGTGTGCCCAACATTCTTTGTTCTGTTTTCCACGTAGAAAATCATGCAATCCTCAGGCCGAGTGCAGTGGCTCACACCTGTAATCCCAGCACTTTGGGAGGCTGAGGCGGGCAGATGACGAGGTCAGGAGATTGAGACCATCCTGACTAATACGGTGAAACCCCATCTCTACTAAAAATACAAAAGAATTAGCCGGGTGGGACGCTGAGACAGGAGAATCGCTTGAACCGAGGAGGCAGTGGTTGTAGTAAGCCGAGATCGCACCACTGCACTCCAGCCTGGGCGACAGAGCGAGACTCCATCTTGGAAAAAAAAAAAAAAGAAAATCATGCAATCCTCATAACAACCCAGAGATGGGTAGACTAACTGCATATTTCAAATGAAGAAGCAGGCAGAGGGGCTTAAGTAACTTGACCACACAGTCACTGAGCAGTAGGACCAAGACTCAGACCCAGACTACTGAGGAGTCTGAGCAAGGAAAGGATAGGGAGGCTTGATGGAAATCAACAAATCAACACTAGTTGCTTTAGTAAGTGCTGCAGTGCTAGATCTTAATCTCTCCCTAGACTTGGACCCCCAGTCTGAGCTTTGACACTTGAGTTCTGGCGCCATGGGGCCTAGGAACGGAGTGGCTCCATCACTGAGGCAAGCAACCTCTTACATTTGAGCCTGTTTGTCTGTATATAAAGGGCAAGAATGGGGAAAACTGTGTACTTTAAGCTATTTGCTAGGACTTTGGGACAGTTGGTTCTGGACACTCATCCGAGACAACCAGCTATTTGTGGATATCGTTTATTCTTTCTGCTCCTCTCCTCATACTGTGACTTCTGCTGACCTCCTCTGCTTAAGTAAGTCCCCACTGAGGTCCTGACCTATCTTTGGACCATGCCCTAAAGAAGTTGTTCCAGGCCAGGCATGGTGGCTCAAGCCTTTGGGAGGCCAAGGTGGGTAGATAGCTTGAGTCCAGGAGTTTGAGACCAGCCTGGGCAACATGGTGAGAATCCATCTCTATAAAAAATACCAAAAAATTAGCCGAGTGTGGTGGTGTGTCTGTAGTCCCACCTGCTGGGAAGTGAAGGTGGGAGGATCACTTGAGCCTAGGAGGCAGAGGTTGCAGTGAGCCATGTCATGCCACTGCACTCCAGCCAGGGCAACAGAGCAAGACCCTGTCTCAAAAAAAGAAAAAAAGAAAAACAAAGAAAGAAAGGAAGAAGAAATTGTTCCATGGAGAAGGTTGTCTCTTCATCTAGTGTTAGGATAAAGAAACTGAATCTCAAAAAGATGAAGAAACTTACTCAAATTCACGTTGCTATTACATAATGAAGCTGGGATTTTGAACCTTGGGCCTCCAACTCCAGATGCTGTGCTTTTTTCCCCTTTTCCCACCATGACAATAGAAAACGGGCCTAACATTCTCAGTGGAATAGAACTGGAGTGCCTATGGGTCAGGATATTTGAAATCGGGTCATGTTGGAAATCATTGAATGGACTAGAAATGTTCAACTTTGAGAAAAGAAGACGCCAGGGGACATTATTGTTGTTTTTAGATTTCCAAAAGGCTATTGTGTGGGACAGAGATCAAACCTTTTTTGTCTGAGCCCAAGAGTTTAAACACAGACCAGTGGGTGGAACTTCCAGGGAAATAGATTTTAGCTCAAGCTGTGTGTGAACTTTCTAAACAGCCGAAGCTCCCCAGAGCAGCAAAGCCGCCCGAGGATGTCTGGAGCCTCCTGGCCTTGGAGGTGTTTGGGCAGGCCACCTATTAGGAAGACTGTGAAGACAGGCTAGACCATGAGACCCTTTGAGGCTTTATAGAGAACAGTCTGGGGTTCTGGGCTCCAATCCCAGCCTCTCCCAGCCTTCAGAGCTCTGGAAGCTGCTGAGCGCCGCACCTGCCGCCTGACCTGCTCTGCTGGTTGTGTGTCCCTCCTTCCCAAAGCATCCTCCAGCTTCTCCATGAGACTGAGGAGTGAAGAGCAGCATGCCTAGGGCCTGTGTGCAGCAGGACCTCCATTTGCTGTGTAGCTGCCTTCTCCAGGCCTTGCTCTTCCCTTGATGTTGAATAGAGCTTCCTAGAGCAGGAAGTGGAGTCAAGGCCTGGCCCAGAGCCAGAGTCTGGTCCAGGGAAACTTCGTGGGAGAAAGGCTCATCTGTGCTTAAGAGCTGAGGTTTGGCCAAGCCTTGGCTGAGAAAGGGAGTGTCCTGAAGGACTGCCTGTCTGGTGCTGATCGGGGAAGGTTCATTTGATGACATCTTCATTAGGATTTTCCTCTCGTCATACGGACTCTGCACCACACTCACACACATATATAACTATTGGAAAAACGATTTTAATACCCATGGCACATTGTCCTTGTGTGATATAAAATCCAATGACATGTGGCATTTGGAAAAGGTCACTTCTCCCATCAGGATTCATTAGCCTGTTTCAGCCTCTCCGCCTGCAGGACGGGTCCCAGCTGCTTGTCCCCTGCAGTGGGGCCAGTTGGACAGGTAGAGCCTGCAGGGACCCTCCCTGGAGAGCAAAGGGCCTCCCCAGGGTGCTGGCCAGGGAATTCCTACTTTGGCCAAGCTCTTTCCCACACATGCCTGGGGAGTAGGGAAGGGTGGTCTCCAGAAAAAATGAGACCCCTGGCCAGGCAACCATGGCTTTCAGGTCTGGAGTGCATGGGATACGGAAAGTCCGGACCAAACCCTCAGTGTTTTTCCTAAGACGATCATCCTTTGGCAGAGAGGGATATTTGAGGGACTCTGGAGAGAGAGCTGAGGGACACGGTGGATGCAAAGAGGAGGCAAAGGACTTGAAGGAAGAAAGAGGCCTGGGGGGCGGGGGTGGGCAGGATCCTGGGCCTTCCTCTGGGGACCTGACTGGAACCTGGGATCTGCTGGTGTTCTCTATTCCTTCCTCTTTGGTAAAGCTAGGGCTCAAGCCTGGTCTTCTTGCTCCATTCTCATGTTCTTTGTGTGCTCGGGTTTCATCTCTAGGTGTGAAGCAGCTGTGCCCACTAGCCAGGGCCATGGGAATGGGCATTATGTGTCAATGCTGGTGTTGGTGTGGCCAAGGGAAGGGCCCGCCAGCACCAGCATCTATGCCTGCCCGACTTTCCACATGCGGCCTGGCCAGCACTCACCTTGGGAAGTTACTTCCTTACCCGCTAAACGGAGCTGCTTCTCAGATCCCTGGGCTCTTGGTTTGTTTGATGGGAGTCACCAGATCACAGAAGAACTCTAGTTGCCGAGTGGAAGAACGAGGACAGTCAAAGGAAGAGAGAAGACTTTGAAAACACTAGAGCTGGAAACCAAGAAGCCAGTAAGCTTGGATGAGGAGAACGGGAAAGAGATGCACCCTAAGGCAAAGGCTGAGAAACTGGCAGCCCACAAAAGCGGGGGTCCTGTTCCTGAGCGGCAGTGTGGATTCACTCCCACACCCATGCACCCCTCTTATATGTCTGTTCTTGCCGTCCAGTATTTAAAGGATGGGAAAAGAAGGGCCCTCCAGCAAAGAGAATAACGGGCCCCCAGCAATGCAGAAAGAAACAGGGGACTGATGTGCCCAAGGCCCAGTAAAAAATTCAAGAAGCGAGTGATGCGGGGCGCGGATCATTGAGTAATCCCAGCACCTTGGGAGGCCAAGGCAGGTGGATCACTTGAGGTTAGGAGTTTGAGACCAGCCTGGCCAATACGGTGAAACCCTGTCTCTCCTAAAAATACAAAAATTAGCTGGGCGTGGTGGTGGGTGCCTCTAATCCCAGCTACTCAGGAGGCTGAGGCAGGAGAATTGGTTGAATCCGGAAGGCGGAGATTGCAGTGAGCAAAGATTGCGTTACTGCACTCCAGCCTGGCCAACATAGCAAGACTATATCTCAGAAAAAAAAAAAAAAAAAAAAGGCACTTTGGGAGGCCAAGGCGGATGGATCACCTGAGGTCAGGAGTTCGAGACCAGCCTGGCCAACATGGTGAAACCCCATCTCTACTAAAAATACCAAAAATTAGCCAGACGTAGTGGCAGGTGCCTGTAATCCTAGCTATTCAGGAGGCTGAGATAGGAGAATCGCTTGAACCCGGGAGGCGGAGGTTACAGTGAGTCTGGATCATGCCATTGCACTCCAGCCTGGGCAACAAGAGTGAAACTCCATCTCAAAAGAAGAAGAAGAAGGGAGTGATCTACTGAGCTCAAGTCACTGCCCATGGAGTCCGATGAGGATTACTGAGACTTAACCATCAGAACTGGTAAAAAGGGAACCCTTGGCAATCCCAGGCAGAACTCTTTCAAGAGAACATGGGAGGGGAAAAAGAGAGAATGATGAATATCAGTTTCTCTTTTGAGGAATTTTGCTCCCAGAAGCAGATATATATATACTTATACAAGGATTCGTTATTCATGTGAGAAACATTTATTGAGGCCCTAATCTCTGCAGGTTCTGTGCTACGCTCCATGTACCCAGAAATAAGCAGCACAGTCCTTGCCCTTGGCTGCTCACAGAGTAATCAGTGAATGAATGGGATGAAGCCTCACTTCTCCCACTGACAATTGTAGCTTCATTTTCATAGCTGTTCAAACAGAGATAAATCCCTGCCCTCTCTGTTTATGAAGTTCAGCATGTCCCAGCTTTTCTAGCCTGTCCCTATTCCAAATGTTTTGACCTATTGCCATACCATGTAGTCACACTGGATTCTAATTTTTGATTTAGAAAATGTGGTCATTACTGGATTATTTCAAGAATCAAAGCACATCAGTTCTGTGATGTGCCAAGTGCTCTATCAGTAGAAGACATTATTCAAAACTTAGACTAGAGAGGCAGCCTCAGCCACTTCTTTCGTTGTGCATTCAGGGTAACCTGTACGTCCTTCCTTCCCAGCACCGATCTCCTTTCTTTTTAATGTGTTTTAAGGTGTGTGCCTCTCACTCCAAATTGTATCTGACACAGGGCCTGGCACGCAGTCTAATTTCTCAGTAAAGATTTATTGAATTTCTGAATGGATGGATAAATGGTGGGGGCATGGGCAGGTAGATAGCAAATTATGATTTAAGACAGAACGAAATGATAATTACCACCACTAACATTTATTGAGGACTTACTATATACAAACCCAATGCTAGTTCCTTTACATGCATTCTCTCACATCATTCTCACAGCTACACCATAGCATCATGTCTCTTCCAGATGAGGAGACAGCCTCAGAGAGGTTAAATGACTTGCCCAAGACACCAAGGTCACCTGAAAACCTGGGAACTCCAACTCAAGCAGCCCAGGCTGCTCAACTTGACCTAGCCAGAGGGCTACAGGAAATGTCCTTTGGCCCTTGGATTGTCCTTCCTTTGGTTCACTCAATTCAGAACCCAGACAACTGGCCATGAACCCACCACTTATGTCTTCGCCCCTCCTTTATCAGGGCAGGTCAAGCTAGTCCAACCCTAGCAGCCGCTGGGAAGGAGCTGTCCAGAGCGTGGTTCATTCCTCTTTTACAGCCCTTGTCAAATTCCAAAGCAAGTCGTAAATTCATTAACCTCGTAGGGATTAAGCTGTACAGCTTACTTAGCACCATAAACAAGATCATTGGGATGTTGATTTTCCCCTTTTATTGCTTCACTCAGGAAAGCTTAGCTGGCTCCAGCTCTGGAAATAGGAGTTGGCTCCCCTGAAGGTTGTCAGGATGGTGGGGAGACCCTAGCTGGCTGTCCCTCAGTAGTTGCAAGTACTGGAACTTGGGGCTCGGGCATATGCAGCCCAGTAATTGCTCCCCAAGCTTGTCTTGACACAGCCAGAAGTAACATTTCTTTTTGCTTTTTTTTTGTTTGTTTTGTTTCTTTTGAGACTGAGTCTCACTCTGTCGCCCCGGCTGGAGTGCAGTGGCGCAATCTGTGCTCACTGCAACTTCCACCTCCAGGGTTCAAGCGATTCTCCTGCCTCAGCCTCCCAAGTAGCTGGGATTACAGGTGCCTGCCACCACGCCTGGCTACTTTTTGTATTTTTAGTAGAGACAGGGTTTCACCATGTTGGCCAGGCTGGTCTTGAACTCCTGATCTCAAGTGATCTGCCCGCCTCAGCCTCCCAAAGTGCTGGGATTACAGGCGTGAGCCACCACGCCCGGCCCAGAAGTAGCATTTCTAATCTGGTTGCCTGAGCTGTCACCATGCATCCTGGCAAAAGGCAGAGGAGAGAAGCCCAAATGTCTACCCGCCAGGTCACCTGGCTCTCTCGTCTCCTGAATCCCCAGCCCCTGGGGGTTTCCTAAAGCGCCTCTCGTCCCCAGGTCTGTTTAACCCATCTCTCTCTCCAGTAGACTAATGTCCCTCACGAGCAGGAACTGTTCCCTCTCCTAGCACTTGGGATCCCATTTCCTCATGTCCCTCTGAAGCCTGACTCCAGCAGCGATACTCTGTCCTGAAGCTCCAACTCTCTTCCATACACCAAAAAGAAAAACACATGGTAATCCTTATCCAGACCCTGTGCTTCCTGAGAACGCCAGTCCCTCTCTTCCCTCCCTCTAACTTCTGGAACAGTGTCCATGCTTGACATCTGTCTGCACTGTTTCCCTCCCATTCACTCCTTTAACCGTGGCTGTTCCACCTAAGTCCCCACCTCTCCCTTGACCCTGTGTTTGCCAAGGTCAGCAACAACTTCAAACTGTCAAATCCAATAGATGCATTTCAGTCATGTGTTTGTGTGTCATCTCTTACTCAAAAGATATTTAATGGGATCCTAGGGGCTGGTGACATAAAAGTAAGCAAAATAGAACAAAGCAGAGACCCCGAGAAGTTAAACATAGCACAGTGGCCATAAGCACAGCCTCCACCAGCCCACCTGGGTTCATACCTTGGCTCTGCTGTGTGACCTTGGGCAAGTTCCTTAACTTCTCTCTTTTTCTGATCTCTAAAATGGGATAATCATAGCACCGTTGGGAAGATTGTTGTGAGATTGTCTGACCTTTAGGTCAGAGCATGGTACACAGTAGGTGCTCTGGCTATGTTTGGTTTAGGCAATTTGCCTAACATCATACACTGGCAAGCAGCAGACCAGGCTGTCAATCCAAATCTACCTGACTCCAAAACCTTCACTCTCTGTTGTCATCAGGCCGCCTCCCTGTTCTTCCTGCCTCCCACCTCTACCCCCATTGCCCTGTGCTATTTGGACTTTGCATAGGGTAGTTACCTGGAAAACATTTGTTTAATGTAATAATTTAATCAGTAGTTCTGTGTTTGGGGAGTCTAGGTGACCAGAATAGTTATTTAATGAGAAGAAATGAGGTGGTGGAAAGGGAGCTGTTTTGAAGAGATGATAATTATTTCTGACTTAACATGTTTCACTGGAGGTGACAGTGGAGAGTCCAAATGGACATGTCCTTTGGGCAGTTGACAATTCGGTATGGGCTTTCAGGAGACATCAAATTGGAGGCAGGTTTGGGAGTCCTGGAAAGTTGACGTTCAAGAGGGTAAAAAGATAAATTCTCTAAGAGCAAAGAGCACAGGAGTGACAAGGTCTCCACATCAGGTCAGTGAAAGAGACATGAGGGACAAGGTGAGGATAGAGGGTGGCGTGGAAAGGAGGACAGGAGTGCCGGGGAAGAGCCCCAGATGCCTGAGGAGGGGGTCACAGCTCCAGGGACCCAAGGAACTACTGAGGATGATGCCAGGACAGCAACAAGAGCTCCATCCCAGACGGTGGGGAAGGAGATGAGGCGACAGGCGCAGGTTCTTGTTCTCGGAGGCAGACTAGAAGCAGAAGGAAGGAAGGAGATAGAGGAAGCGGCAAGGTCCAGGGAAGGGTTGGCCCTTTTAGGAGACAGTTGCACACAAAGAGGAGAAAGGACCACTCTCTCGGCAAAAATGCAAGAGCGAGAGGAATACAGCGAGGGGAGGGTCCCTGCTGAGGATGGAGAGAAGTGACTGTGAGGGACAGTAGGCACTGGTTTTGGAGAAAAGACAAAAGTTCTGAAAATTGAGGGAAGATGGAAAATCAAGTGGAGGCAATGGATATTAAGCTGAAGAGAGGAGTGGCTAACTCCTTTTACATGGTGTTCCCAGTAACTGCATCATAACAATGATGATTAAAAGTTTATATATGGAATATTGTCCCCCTCCAGTCTCTACCAGCGACACCTCAACTGCCCTTGGATGGGTAGTTCATCCCTTAACAACATGGGCAAATTCCCCCCAATTCTCAGTTCCTTCTGTTGTTTTTAAAGTTGGTGTAGTTTGAAATTCCACTGTTGTATCTTCTTCTTTTTTTTTTTTTGTTGAGACGGAGTCTTGCTCTGTCACCCAAGCTAGAGTGCAGTGGCGCGATCTTGGCTCACGGCAACCTCTGCCTCCCAGGTTCAAGTGATTCTCCTGCCTCAGCCTCCCTAGTAGCTGGGATTACAGGCACCCGCCACCACACCTGGCTAATTTTTATATCTTTAGTGGAGACAGAGTGTTGCCATGTTGGCCAGGCTGGTCTCAGGCTCCTGACCTCAGGTGATCTGCCCACCTTAGCCTCCCAAATTGCTGGGATTACAGGCATGAGCCACTGTGCCCAGCCACTGTTGTATCTTCTTTAAGGCATTTTCCCCCTTCTCTTCATCACCTTGTGGCAAGGAGGGGGTGGCAAGGATGGGGAACATTCCCACCCCCTCTGTGCTAGCCTCAGCTCCTTTGACAGGGAAGAGGGAGGGGGTGTGGAATGGTCTGTCTTGCCCTGCGGGCTGCTGTAGTCTAGCTCTTTGGTGGTATTAGTTTCCCTGGCCAACAGACGGGTATCAGGGTTCTCTGTAGGGCTGATTCTCTTCTAGGGCTCATGTGTTCAGATGACTTAACCTGCTTGAGCCTTTGTTTCCTCTTCTATAAAATGAGTAGCTCTGGCTTGGACCAGCCTTACAGGAGCAGCGTTAAGGATTAGACAAATGCTTGTAAAGCACCTTAGACACAGTGCTTGCTCTACAAATGAACTCCCATTACCAGATGCGTGCATGAGAGAGTCCTGACATAAATGTGCATTTGTGGCTATGTCCAGATGTGTGTGTACCTGTGTGTGCAAGGGAGAGTTATGTGTGGGCTGGGGATGGGGCACCCTTGTGAGTCAGCTATTGTGTGTGTCATTGCCTACCGCTGACCCCGAGGCTGTAAATCCTGCCTCTATACGCGCTAGAGTGAACACTTTATAGCCCAAGGTCGGGCCCATGAATCATAAGCGGAGCTGGCAGGAAGCAATCAGGCAGGGCTGGGTGGAGCTGGGCAGGAGGAGGTCTCAGTATTTGGACCACTTGGAGAGGAGCCCTGGGCATATCCTGCAATCCTGATCTCTGGGAGCCAGGCTGTTCCCAGCAGGACTGCAGCTTCCACGGAGGCTCGCTGGCAGGGAGCCCTTCTCTACTTGACCGCATCACTCCTGCTGGGGCTGCCAAGTGGCAGACCTGCCCTGCCAGGACAGGCCTGTCCTGCATCCCAGGCACCAGCACGGCCAGTAGGCAAGCTGCTCTTCAGGCCTTTCCCTTGGAGGCTTCGGAGTCCTCAGCCCAGCGCGCTCAGCCTGGTGGATGTGGAGCGGCCGCCCTCTCAGCCAGATGCTTTTATTTCTTCTTTGCCTTTCCAATCTGTCTTGGGGAAAGTGGCCCCAATAAGGCAGCCCTTTCACTCTGAAACCTTTTTATGACTCCAACCATAATTAACTCGAGTAATAAAATTTTTCAAATCCAAATAGATATAATTAACATTTAATGCCCCTGGTTGGTGCTGGTAGCTGGGCCCATTAAGAGCACGGTATTGATTGAGAAGGTGAGCCAGCTGGGCCAACTGCTGGGCCAGGGGACAGAGGTGGCTGGAGCTCAGGGCTGCCTATGAGCAGGGCCCCGGCCCAGGTGTGAAGAGGGTGGCAGGTGACCACACCCCACCCCTACCTGGGGTTCAGGGAGTGACTACCCGGGCCGGGGTGAACTCCTTCCTGCCGTAGTTTCTGGTGGCTCTCCCACCTTCGGACTCCGCCATCTCAGGCCTCTCCTGCCATGAAGTACTTCTCCGCCAACCCTCACCCTGCCTGTCATGGGCCTGAGGCCTGCCTCCTCTCCTAGAATTGATCAGACTTCCCAGGACAGGGCTGCATCTTCTCCCTGAGGGGCCCCCTGGCGCCGGGTCATGCCCCTTCCCACTATTTCTCCTTTCTGACTTGCCCTGCTCAGCTGTGTGCTGCAGGGTGAACTCTAAACCCAGCTGGTCAGATGAGAAGCCATATCTGTCTTCTAGACATGACTTACACCTTCCACCGAACTTCACTTTCCCCAGGAAGCTGTACAGTGAGACAGTCCCAGAAGCATTCATTTGAATCCCAACCTTCGATTTCCCAGCTGTGCAACCTCTGGCAAGTCTCCGTGCTTCCCTGAGCCCCAGAGTTCTTATCTGTGAAATAGGGATAACAAGACTGTCCACCTCCTAAAGGTGGAGTCATGACAGTCTTGACCTCACTTAGGTTTCACAGGATTCCCAGGTCGTAGGAATTACGGTCTCCATTTTACATGGAAAAACTGGCTTAAGGAGGCAGAACCCTCATCCCCTGTGTCTTATATTTCTCTGTCTCTATCAATAGTTAATATATGTTTATAAACAACACCTAAGCTGGGACTACAAAGAATATGATTCCTTGACTCCGGGTGCTCGTGGTCTGGGGGTATAAGGCAGGGAGAAGGGGTGCACACAATCAGCTGGTTTAAGTTAAGGCTGCACGGGAGGTGAGAAGGCTCTGGGCCCTGTGCAAATTAAGATGCAAAACACTACAGGAAAAATGGGTGAAGGTCATGGGCCCAAGGCAAAGCCAGATATGGGGACAGAGGCACTGCCAGGGATGCACAGGGCACAGTGGGGCTGATGTGTGTGGCTCCGTGGCAGTGCGGATGCTGGCCCAGGTATGGTCTTCAGAGAAGGCATTTTCTGTGATGATCCCTGAGCCAGGGAGCAGGCTGGTACCAAGATTCACAGGTGTGGTTTAGGACATCCCAGCTCATCCACTCAGCATGTTAGAAGGACCAGCCTTCCAGGCAATCACTCACATGAGGCCCTTTGGTGAGCTGGGCAGCCCAGGCCCTGCTGGGCAAGGAAAGTCCAGGGAGGCGCTGAAATCCTTCCTGCGTCCAACTTTGCTGCTACTGTGTGCCCTTGCTCCCAAGCTTATGGTCCTGTGCTCTCTATGGTCTGAGTATTCTCCATCCATCAAGGGGCTTCCTCTCAGTGGTACTTTCCCAGCCTGCAGGAGCCCCATGCTTCCTCAGAGCTCTCATGGTTCAACAGTGGCCTTATATGTAGGGCCCTGAATACATCCTGCTTTAGGCTAGGTCTTGCATTGAACTAAACTTGGGTGAGTCTCTGCTGTGTCCGGTGCCCCCTCCCCAGAGTGTTTGCCCCTGCAGACTCTGTTCTTTCAGCCCAGCTCCATGCCTAGTGCTGTTACTCAGGAGGCCATGGGGAGTGGATGCTGCTGATACCAGAAATGATGAGTAGGAAGCGGGGGGCTGGGGAGGATTCATTCACCTTCCACTCATTCATTCATTTGACGTCACTCACTGTGCCAGGCCCTGCTGAAGAAATAGACAAGTAAAAGTGTAATCACAATTAGGGAAGTCTTGGGGGCTGGAGGGCACACAGTCTAGCCAGACTCTTCTAATAGTACTGCCTCCTAGAAGAGTTAACCTTGAAGCTGAGCCCTGGAAGATAGTTTTCCAGGCAGAGGGAACAACATGGTTTTTGTTTTGTTTTGCTTTTTGGTTTTTCTTTGAGATGGAGTTTTGCTCTTATCACCCAGGCTGGAGTGCAGTGGCACAATCTCGGCTCACTGCAACCTCCGCCTCCTGGGTTCAAGCGATTCTCCTGCCTCAGCCTCCCAAGTAACTGGGATTACAGGCGCCTGCCACCACACCCAGCTAATTTTTGTATTTTTGGTAGAGACGAGGTTTCACCATGTTGGCCAGGTAGGTCTCGAACTCCTGACCTCAGATGATCCGCCCACCTCGGCCTCCCAAAGTGCTGGGATTACAGGCATGAGCCACCGCACCCGGCCAGGAACAACATGTTTAAAGGCCCATTTGAGAAACCAAAAGAATTCAGTGGGACCAGGACAATGGTGTGCAAGGTGAGAGGCAGCAAGAGAGGAGGCTGGCAAGTCACCCATGGTCCACGCACAATGCCCTTGCAGGCCTTGCTAAGGAATCTAAGCCCTTTCAAGTCCCAGAGCCATTATGCACTTGCAGTGGGACTTCAGGTATCTTTTGCTTGACTTCTCTGAGTCTCGGTTTTATTCTTATTAAGTGAGGTCAGTAATTCCAGCTATATCCGCCATGTCTAAGGATCCAGCTGCTTTGTGCTGGGCCAGTCCCTGGCTTATTAGGGTGTGGTTAGAGGCATAGCCAGAGCGTGTCCTTCTGCAAAGGAATATTCTAGTCACAAGCCACAATTTCCTGTCTAAATATGGAGGGGACAACAACATGGTCTCTAAGTCCTCCCAGCTCCGAAACGCCCGCAGAAAAAAGGCCCATGGGAGGCCCCACTGACCTTTAGAGCCTAGCCCCTCTCACTCCTCTGTCCTCCTCCTCCAGCCACACTAGCCCTGCTGGGCTGCCTCTTGGCCTTTGTCTTAATTTTATATTACTCTTCCTTCTCTTGCTATCTGACACTCCAGACTTCTCTCCTCCAGGATGCCCTCTCCACCTCCGAGCCCTGACCTCCTCCTCCTCCTTACTCCTCACGTCAGCCTCACAGTAGTATCTTAGGTGCTCAAGCTATCTGCCATCCTGTGAGCTTCTGAGCCTGGGCTTCACTCCTTCCTCCACACCCCCAGAGTACTGGCCCACAATCTTTGAGTGTGTTCCAGGACTAAGTTTGGAAAAGGACATGATAAAAATGAAAGGAATGAGAGAAGAAGGAAGGGAGAAACAGACCAACAGACAGAGGGAGAGAGGGCAGAGGGAAGGCGCTGCCTCGAGCCGACCCAGCCTCAGTCGTGGTATACTTCCCCGAATTCCTTCCTGCAGCCCCACTCTGTGCTTAGAACCAAGAGCTAGGAGAGCAAGGGAGCCTGGGACTGGCACCTTTCAGCTAGGGGGAGCTGGTGGTGGCAGGGCAGAGAGGCCCATTGCGCAGCTGGTAACAGGCTGTGCCTGGCCAGGCCTCCCAGCTGTCCCTCTGTCTCAGGCCCTTATTGCACACAACATCCAGCCCAACCCCCTACGCAGCTGCCTTCCTTATGACACAGGCCTGTGTTGTCCTGCTGGCCACTGACCACTGTGCCTGGGGAAGGGCCAGGCCTTCCTGGGAGGAGGAACTCGAGAGCCTGTGGGCAAAGCCTCCCCCAGGCTCCCAGATTGGCAGCCCAGGCCCCCTGCACTCGCAGGCCCATAGCTGCTCTGTGATTCCCCACCCAGGGCAGGAAGGCATGCTGAGAGCCACTCTGCAAGTCCCTGTGCGTCAGGTAGTACACCCTCCTCTCACCCATTTGTTAAAGCAAGGGGGAGGTGAGTATTGTCATCCTCAGTCTCTAGGTGGGGAAAAGAAGAGTCAGATGGGTTACGGCATTTGCCCAAAGACAGATGGCTAGCCATGCTTCCAGGTGCTTTCAAGACCAGGTCTCCCTGATGCGAAAGCTCATGTTCTGCCCTCCCAGGCTCCTTGCCTAACTCCTGTTCCCTATGTGAGCCCAGCCCTGGCCCTGGCATTCTGCCTATGATGGAGCCACCAGGATAGGACGCAGGGAGTGGGAGTAGAGGGGGATGCCATGTGGAGAGAAATGAGGATACAAGCTTGAGGAGAGAGGAAGGTGTTTTTGATGGGGGGATGGGCCCAGAGCTGCCATGGTGTCTCTACCTTTCTCTTTTGGTCACAGAAGCCCAGTAGGCAGCACAGAACAGATCCAGGAGCAGACCGTACCCAACCTTCTCTCCCAACACAGGCCCAAGCCTGAGCCAGCCCACAGGGACCCACCAGTTTGTTTGGCAAAGCCCTTTTCCCTGTACCATCCCGTGCCCTAGACCGCAGAGGGCAGGAAGAGATGAGACCCACTGTCCTATCACAGTCCTGAGAAGGATTACTTTGACCAGATGTTTTCAGTGTAGGAGTCAGAACACAGCATTGGACTATTAGGAGCCCAAAGTTTCATTTTTAAGCTTTCTACCAACGTGACCTCAGTCAAGTTTTACCTTTCCCTATCTAAAGAAATTTTTCATATCTAAAGTGCTAAATATCACAAGATATCAATAATAATAACAGGCCAGGGGTGGTGCCTCATGCCTGTAATCCCAGCATTTTGGGAGGCCAAGGCAGGAGGATCACTGGAGCCCAAGAGTTGAAGACCAGCCTGGGCAACATTATGAGAGCCTATCTCTACAAAAAATAAAAACTACCTGAGCATGGTGGCACAAACCTGTATCCCAGCTCCTCAGGAGGCTGAGGTAAGATGATCATTTGAGCTCGAGAGTTCGAGGGTTCAGTGAGCTAGGATCGCTACTGCACTCCAGCCTGGGTGACAGAGTGAGACCCTGTCTCAAAAAATTTTTTAAATGATATAAAATAAAATAATTGCACTCTTACTTAAAAATCACAAAATATGAGGCTTAAAAGGGATAAACTCTTGGCCGGGCATGGTGGCTTATGCTTATAATCCCAGCACTTTCGAGGCATAGGTGGATCATTTGAGGTCAGGAGTTCGAGACCAGCCTGGCCAACATGGTGAAACCCTGTCTCTACTAAAAATACAAAAATTAGCCAGGCATGGTGG
>NW_012107252.1:4047874-4048844 GCF_000951045.1 Mandrillus leucophaeus
AAACCCTCAGCCAGAATGGACAGGGTACAGCTTCCCATTCCAACCAGCATCGAGCAGATGCCCTGTGAGGAGCAAAGATTTTTTTTTTTTTTTTTTTGAGACAGGGTCTTGCTCTGTCGCCTGGGCTGGAGTGCAGTGTCGCAATCTTGGCTCATTGCAAGCTCCACCTCCTGGGTTTACGCCATTTTCCCGCCTCAGCCTCCCGAGTAGCTGGGACTACAGACGCCCACCACCACGCCCAGCTAACTTTTTTGTATTTTTAGTAGAGACAGGGTTTGGCCATGTTAGCCAGGATGGTCTCAATCTCCTGACCTTGTGATCCGCCCGCCTCAGCCTCCCAAAGTGCTGGGATTACAGACGTGAGCCACCACACCCAGCCAAGGAGCAAAGATTTTTGAACCTATGTCTACATGACTCTTCCTGGAAATGGACTTTTAGGAAGGACAACAACTAAAAAGCAACTCAAGGAAGGGGAGCAGGTAGGATATTTCCACTGTGGTGGTTGCTGGAGACTCCCATGAAAGAATTCTAAGTCAAAAGGGGAGACTGAGGCCAAAGGGCAGAGAAGTAAAAAGATAGAGAAGGGGCTGGATGCGGTGGCTCATCCCTGTAATGCCAGCACTTTGGGAAGCTGAGGTGGGTGGATCACCTGAGGTCAGGAGACCAGCCTGGCCAATATGGTGAAACCTTGTCTCTACTAAAAATACAATAATTACCTGGGTGTAGTGGCAGGCACCTGTAATCCCAGCTACTCAGGAGGCTGAGGCAGGAGAATCGCTTGAACTCGGGAGGCAGAGGTTGTAGTGAGCCATCATGCCATTGCACTCCAACCTGGGGGACAAAAGCAAGACTCTGTCTCAAAACAAACAAACAAACAAACAAAACAGTACAGTGCTTTGCACAGAGTAAGCATTTGATTAGTGTTACCACTTCCCTCAGTCTCAAAAAAAAAAAAAAAAAAAAAATTCTA
>NW_012107252.1:4048894-4050687 GCF_000951045.1 Mandrillus leucophaeus
GGCATGGTGGTGGACACCTGTAATCCCAGCTACTTGGGAGGCTGAGGCAGGAGAATCACTTGAGCCTGGGAGGCAGAGGTTGCAGTGAGCTGAGATGACGCCACTGCACTCCAGCCTGGGCAGCAGAGTGAGACCCCATCTCAAAAAAAAAAAAAAAAAAAAAAGGGATAAACTCTTAAAGTCCAGTTTGAATAACCTACCACCCCTGCAGGAATCCGCTTCTGCACTACCCAGAAGGGCCAGGCAGCAGACAGAAAAAGGAAGGTGAAAGGCCCCCAAGAGAAACTTTGATTTGAAAAGAAAAGTCCTGGAGGGTGTTTTGCCTGCCCCCCTCCCTCGTTGTTACTTCATTCCTTCCTCCTCCCTTCACTCCCTCCATCCTACCCCCTTCACCTGCACTCGGGGCTGGGCTAATGGACATGCTTCCTCCCAGCCTTCCCCACATCCCAGGAAATGGAGCCCATCGGGCAGAGCAGAGCCACATGGGGTAAGGCAGGGACAGAACTCCTTTCCCTGGCAGAAATGGCCTTGCAGGGAGAGTCTGGGGAATGCCTATTCTCAACTAGACTGCCAAATTGCTCTTTTCCTTTGTCTGGGGCGATCCCTGAGCTCCCTTGCTGAGTCCTCTAAGAGCCTGATCCAGGCATGTGTCCCCACACCCTAATACCCCACTGCCCTGGCTCAGGCTGGTATCCAGAAGAAAGTATGGTAGAGGACTAGGAAGGTTATCGAGAGGCTAAGGGGGCCTTCAGTCTTGGGCAGGACTGAAGCAATCAATAGCCCTTTGGGAACTGGGGTTAATTGGGGAATTTGGATTCGACTGGATTGAAGTTTAGGGCTTGGGCTAGGAGGTAGGGCTGGGTTGGCTCAAAGTACTGGGGTTAGGTTTAGGTTCAGAGCTTTTCTAGAAACTGCCCAACTCATGCTGGTCTAGCTAAGCTCATCTCCAGAAAAAAAGAGGGGCTCTACCCTTGGCCTCTGATTCGGGGCCTTATTTAAAGACATAGGAGTGAGGGTGAAGATGGGCTTTGGAGGACAGCAGAGCCAGTGCCTCCCCACTATGGGGCTGTTTAGTTAGGACCTTGCTACTCAAAGAGCATCCACAGACCCGCAGCACTGGTTTCACCTAGGAGCTTGGTAGAAATGCAAAATCTTGGATCCAGTCTAGAGCTGCTGAATCAGACTCTGTGTTTTAGATTAACCTCCAAGTGTTCCATGCACACTTAAAGTGTGAGAAGCCTGGTGAAGGCTCTGCCTGAAGGAAGGCCTGAGGTAGGAGTGGGAGGCCAAGGGGCACCCAGCACCTCAGCCGGCTCCGGGGCCCCTGCCTAACACCCCCTCCCAGTGCTGGAGCCACAGCGACACCTACTGGCCACAGGCACCTAAACCACCTCCTCCAGGGCGCCCAAGCCCTGTGGTCCATCTGGCCCAGCCTGTCCTGCACCCTGAAGCTGGCATTCCTGAGTTCTGGGAATCTGGCTCCCTGGGACAGTCTAGCGGAGCAGGTACAGGGTGGGCCAGGGCTCAGTGCAGAGCAGGGCTGTGTGCAGACTAGGGCTCTGCGGCCTCAGTGTGAAGAAAGCAGGATCAGTAAGCAGGTGTTTTCTCAGGGGCATGACGCTCAGGTCACATCCCCAGCCCTAGCGTTCTCTCCAGACTCAGCAATACTGAGCACGTGTTTGTCTGCTCTCTTCACTGAAACCCTCAGCCAGAATGGACAGGGTACAGCTTCCCATTCCAACCAGCATCGAGCAGATGCCCTGTGAGGAGCAAAGATTTTTTTTTTTTTTTTT
>NW_012107252.1:4051447-4086596 GCF_000951045.1 Mandrillus leucophaeus
AAAAATTAGCCGGGCGTGGTGGTAGGTGCCTATAGTCCCAGCTACTTGGGAGGCTGAGGCAGGAGAATGGCGTGAACCCAGGAGGCAGAGCTTGCTGTAAGCCGAAATTGTGCCACTGCACTCCAGCCTGGGCAACAGAGCTAGACTCTGTCTAAAAAAAAAAAAAAAAAAAAAAAGATAGGGAAGGAAGCCGACCCACTTCCAAGGCAAGGCTCAGCGGACCCATCCCAAGTGGCCTGGCTGGCCCGGGGAGGAGAGAAGGGACTCTTTCTGGGCAGCTGTGAGCCTCCCCTCCCATCATTGCCAAATGCCAGTTATTGCTGGATCCC
Source organism: Mandrillus leucophaeus (assembly GCF_000951045.1). Taxonomy (NCBI): domain Eukaryota; kingdom Metazoa; phylum Chordata; class Mammalia; order Primates; family Cercopithecidae; genus Mandrillus; species Mandrillus leucophaeus. The sequence goes on from NW_012107252.1 coordinate 4,051,777, forward strand.
CTCCCTCTAGTCTGCTCTCAACTATGAGGAGTTTGCCCAAGAACTAAATGAATGTGATTGCCCACCAGTGTCTGCCATTAGTGGTGATTAGTTAAAACATCAGAGTCTAAACAGTCAATTGGTTCTAATAATTAATACTGTGGCTCAGCTGTGATTGAGAGAGAACAAGAAAGTGGGAGAGAGGGAGGAAGGAGGGTAAGGGAGATGGAAAAAGAAGAGAGAAAGGGATTGGCAGAGGAGCCGCAGCTCTGTAGCTACCATTTCCTGACCCGCATGCCAGATGCCATGCTGTAGAGTGCATCTAGCTCCAAATTCTGTGCCCTTTCAAGACATTTTATGTAAGTTATACCACCAAGGTATCCTAATCACCCTATTAGGCAAGTATAATTATTATCTTCTTTTTATAGGTAAGAAAAAGGAGGCACAGGAAGGTAAAAGCTAGCAGATGCTCAGTAATAATTTTGTGAATGAGTAGATAAATAAATGAATGAAGTAGCCAGAACTGAAATTCAAACCCAGGTTAGCATGGCTTCAAAAACTTTGGGGGGGAAAGGGGTAAGAAGGGGACAATTTGAAGAGACAAAGGAAAACAAGACAGAAAATGCACATTCTTCTCTGTCTCAGCATACATACACGCCCTTCTCTCTCTCTCTCACACACACACATACACACACGAACCTCTCTCACCTCCCTCTCTCACGCTGTGCCCCTCCCTCTCATCCACACCTCTCACATTCTTTTCATACACAACACATCTGTCGCGCACCCCTTTCTCTCATCCCCTCTCCCACACCCACTCTTGCACACACACCGTTTCTCATGAACATCTCCCAGATGGCTCCGGCACACACGCACCTCTCTGTCTCATAGAAGACTCTCACACGCACATATTCACCCCTCAGCCACACTTTTTTATTTCTCCTTGCACACTTCTTGGTCTTTCTCAGACTTACATGGACCTCTTTCTCTCATGTACACACCTCCTCTTCCCAGTGCCCTTGTCTGTCTTCCTCAGTGCGCTATCTCCAGTCTCAAAGAGTGTTTGGGAAATGAAATAAGCATACACCTGTCTACCTCCTTCTCGTACAACCCCCCACTGTCTCCTCACACCCCACCCCACCTACCTCTCTCTCTCTCTCTCTCTCTCTCGTTCTCTCTCGAACACAGGTGTACACTTTGGGACGTATCCTGAAACCAGCCCCCTCACGCCCCCTGCCCACCCCCTCCAAGAGTCAGGCCTCCAGATGTGCTCTCTCTGGCTAGACTTGCTAATCTTTGAACTGTCTCCAGATCTTGAATGGTCATGTGGACTTTCCTGCCTGGTGATGGAGAGGGGGAAACAGGGAGGGGGCTAAGCCCAGAGTCCTCAGTTATTCTGGAGCAGGTTCAGCTCGTCCCCACCCCTCCCCAGGTCATGAGCAGCAGCAGGAGCTGCAAGCAAGCAGGATGGCTGTGTGTGCATTGCTATTAATCACCGCTCCTGGTCCGCTAACGAGGCTAATGCGGTAAGTGACAATAGCCCATCTTGGTTCCTGATTTAGGGGCTCAGGACGGAAGCTGGGCTCCTGGGAGTGAAGACGTGAATTCTCCACGACACTAAACCTTCAAATAAATCTCCTCCAGTCAGAGAAGCCCAGGGCACTAAATCCCACACGCCGGTAATTGAAACCCTTAGAGCTTTCTTGGGTAGGGAAATTGCTGAGCGAGAGAGAGAAAGCGTGCAGCCCAGGGGTTCCGGGTGGGGCATGGGCCCACCGAGAGGCCTGCAAAGGGCTCTGGGATAGGGGAGCTGCTGGGGACCCTCTAGGAGCATGTGACTGGCCGTCTGTCCTCGTGTGTATGTCTGTCAGTGTTTCTAGGCATGGGATTTTGCTGTCTGGTTATGTTCACACGGTCACTGCCCACCCATTTCCCACCAGGTCTATGAACACTTAATATTTTGGTAAGGAGAGCGGTTCTGGAGCTTCTGTCTTTTGAGAGCTTCTACACTTTGACACTCTTGGGGCCTCTGACTCCTACTGACCATGAAGCAAGGCTTCATTTAAGCAAAAGAAGTTTTCAGCATTGCCTCAATTGCCTTCCTTCCCCTGTTCCCATCTCTCTCACCCTCACACTTCCCCCACCCCACCTCTCTTTTTTTCCAGGCATTCTCCTGCAGGCCCTTCACTCCCATTCACTTAATCCCTGAATCATTCAACAGTTACTAATACCCACCCTATGCCAGACCCTATGCCTAGGGTCCTGAGTGTCCCAGGATGAATCAGAGAATCTCTCTGCCCTCAAAAAGCTCAGTATCAGCTACTCTGGGCACACTGCCTACAGGGTAGCCCTGCTCCACAAGGAGCAGTAAAAAATAAATAAATAAAACAAAGAGCTCAGAATCTCCCAGACAAGACAGATGAATAAACAAATAATTGCAATATTATATGATGTATGCAATAATAGACATATAGACATATGTGGAACATAGCACGAAAAAGAGAGTAATTAACTATCAGGGAAGGCTTCAAAGAGGAAGCATTGTCTGAGTGTGCTCTTCAAGAATAAATACGGCTGGGCACGGTGGCTCACGCCTGTAATCCCAGCACTTTGGGAGACCGAGGTGGATGGATTGCTTGAGCTCAAGAGTTCAAGACCAGCCTGGACAACATGACCCAACCCTATCTCTACAAAAAGTTAGCTGGGTGTAGTGGTATGTGCCTATAGTCCCAGCTACCCAGGAGGCTGAGGTGAGAGGATCACTGAGCCTAGCAGTGGAGACTGCAGTGAGCTGTAATTGCGCTACTGCACTCCAGCATGGGCAACAGAGTGAGACCCAGTCTCAAAATAAAAAAGGAATAAATCACAGTTAAAAGTTGCCCACAGGGAGATGATGGCATAGGCATGAGCATTATTGGCAGCGAGAATGCCAGATGAAGAGCTACATTTTGTCCAGGCAGAGCACACACTATTACAAGATGGGATAGGAGGCTGGAGAGGGGCTTGTATGATAAAGAGTTCAGAATGTATGCTGTGGCTTTGGGAGCCAGGGAAGGATCTTAAGCAGCTGAATGATATGATCTGATTTGTGTTTTAGGAAGATCCTTGTAACTGTAGGGATGGAATAGATTAGCGGGGAGAGAAATACATGAGGAGACCTAAGAGTAGGGACTGAATATGAAGATGCTTGAACTAGGGCAATGAAGAAAAGAAGATGGTTCTGACCAGTACTTAGGAGGTAAAAAACAGGTAAGATGTTGACTTACTGGATGTAGAGACTGGAGTAAAGAGTAAAAGTTAAGATTGTCAATTTAGGGAGGTCTCTGGATAGTGGTACCATTCACTGAAACCAAAAGCAGGAGGAGGACAGGCCTGGAGGAAGGTAAGTCCCATCTCAGACGTGTTGAGCTTAAAGATCCTTTGGGACATCCAAGCAGAGCATCTTCTACGCAGTGTTGTGCGTGGCTCAGGTTGGAGGTACAGGCTGAGGGAATGAAACCAGAGTTTCAGAGATCACACATAGAATGCGGAGAGAGGGAGAAGTGAATGATGACAAGGGCAATAGCTAACATCAGAGGCAGCAGAATAGCGTGATTAAGAGCATGCATGGGGCTGTGGTACTACATAAGTCCCACACGGCCACTTACCTCGTAACCATGGGCAGGCTAAGAACTTCTCTATGCCTCTGTTCCCTTACTTACAAAATAGGGATTAGGCCGGGCGTGGTGGTTCATGCCTGTAATCCCAGCACTTTGGGAGGCCGAGGTGGATGGATCACCTGAGGTCAGGAGTTCAAGACCAGCCTGGCCAACATGGCGAAACCCCATCTCTACTAAAAATACAAAAATTAGCCAGGTGTGGTGGCACGCACCTGTAGTCCCAGCTCCTCGGGAGGCTGAGGCAGGAGAATCACTTGAACCCGGGAGGTAGAGGTTGCAGTGAGCCGAGATCACGCCATTGCACTCCAGCCTGGGCGACAAGAACAAGACTCTGTCTCAAAAAAATAAATAAAAAGTATAGTGCTTGGCACAGAGTAAGCATTTGATTAGTGTTACCACTTCCCTTCTTCCTCATCTCTTCAACAAATACTTATCTATCACACCTCAGCTTGTGTACTCTTCCTCAGGGAAGCCTGTCTAGGTTTCTCTGAACAAGGCAAATCTCCATATTACAGGTTCCCGCAGTAATGTCGACCTCTTTTTGGCACAATTGCAATTTTACAATTGTACAAGTATTTTATTGTATCTGTTCTCTTACTAGACTGTGAGCTCCATAAGGACATGGATCTCATTGTATCCCTAGACCCCAGTATATTGCCTAGCACATGGAAGGCACTCAACAAATATTTATTGGACTAATGTATAAATATAACTGGAGTATCTATTGTGGATGATCACCAAGGACCTCATTGAGAGTAGTTTCCATAGAATGGTGGGGATGAAACTCAGGCTGTGATGAGTTAAGAAGTGGTTAGGAGGTAAAAGAGTATGGACAACAAGCAAGTCTTTGGAGCATCTTAGGTGAGAAGAAAAGGAGAAGAAAAGGCCATTAGTAAAAGGGTGCCATATGGAAGAGAGAGCTGGGTTGTTGAGGCTGATGTTGCTGTAATATGGGAGAGATGCGGGAGTTGATATGCTGATGGAGGGAAGCATGAGGAAGGGAAGGAGAAGATGCAGTAGAGAAGGAGAACTTGGCAGCTTTCCCAGGGAACATAGGCAGGATTGGGATCGAAGCCCAGGAGAAGTGATTAGGCTAAAGTAGGAGGATGCCTCTTCCACTGAAACTGGAGGGAGCAAGGAGGTGAGAGTAGATCCATAAGCTGAGGAAATTCATGCCTAAGGACTAAATTTCAGAGTGAAGGAGGAAGCAAGGCCACCTAGCAGAGAGAGGGGGACAGGAGATGGAGAGGCGGCTCAAGATAGTAAAATATTATTGAATTGTCTCTGGGAAAGAGGAGACGGAGCTGACCAAGAGCATGTAAAAGGATTGCTTAGTGGTGCTGAGATTGGAAACTGTGAATTTTTATTGGCACATATCCACGTGGTTTTGTGATTTTCCCCAACTGTGCTTAGCCGCCTGCGTGTCTGAGACAAAAAGGAGAATAGTTGGGTTGTGGAGAAGGCAAAGGAAGTAAGAAGTTGAGTATGTTGGCAAGATGGTGTTGAAGGTGCACAACAGGCCTGGGCTAGCATCCATGAGTATGTAGTGGCTTGGGAGTTGGGAGTTGGGAGAAGGGAAGAGGGAGGAGCAAGTTTAATGGGTACAAGGCTTTGAGAGGGCTTAGGGGAGAGGGAGTTCCATCACAGGTCCTATTTAGGTTGATGACAAGGATCTCCAGGAGGAAGTCAAGTACAGGAAAAAATAATAGGAGCTGAGGAGGTCAGGACAGTGATGGGCTTGGGGGAGAGAGGCGAGTGTGCAAGTCCTGGGTGAGTGTAGAAAATGGTAGGTAACTGACCTCAAAGAGTCCAGAAAGTGGAGAGGCAATGAGCTGGAAGACACTGAGCCCACCTTCTGGCCTGAGGAGCATGGAGTTGAGAGAATAAAAAGCCTGCACCAGAGAGGACCGCAAGTGAGTGGCAGCATCTCCGGGTTCCGGGGAAAATGAGTAGAGGAAGTAAAGGGAATATCTAGAGACTGCAGATGGAGAGGAGTTTATTGGCATGGTCCTGTGTCCCAGAGGTCATGCTGGGAAGGTAGTGGAGAGACATCAGTCGGAGCCATCTCCACCACTACCTTCTGTCCACTGCATCCCTCCCAGAACTGCCTGCATCTCTAGCCTGCCTTCCCCAACTTGATGTCTCTCCTCCTTCACTGACTCCCGACTCCACCCCACACACACATACTGCTCATCTCATCCACCCCCCACACACATACCGCTCATCCCATCCATCCATCCATTCCTCTTCTTCCCACACTCCTCCTTAGTTCTCCCCTCCCCAGACCCTTCCCCTGCCCTGCCCCACTCCATCCGGCCTGAGTGAGCAGGAACCCCTGCACCTTCATTTCTCAGGTCACTGCTTGGCTAATGGGCTATTAATTTGCTCAATCGTCCCCTGTGAGGCAAACTCAATTTCTGCCAGCCAGTCGTCCCTCCCTGTCGACAGCGTGATTGATTGGAGGAACAGCTGTCACCGCCCGGCTGCCTGCTCCCTGCCTCCTTCTCTCCGAGTCCACACCACCCCTCCTCCTCGGGCCGCCGCCCTGCGCCCACAGAGGCAGCGCACCCTGCCACCTGCCCAAGGATCTGTCGCCAGCAATGAAAAATGACAGAAATATTTAAGGACAAATAAGGTTTCCCAACGCAATTGAAAATGATTACAGGCAGCTACAGATGGGGCCAATCTGATGCGCAGCAGCAAATCAAATCGAATTTCCTTATCGGCGTATTATTTTAGGCGTTATCTGGCACGTTGATGCAGTTATCAATTCAATTTCAGCCGCCGGTCCGCTGTTTACTGTCTCGCTTTTGCTGGGAAAAGGTAAACATGCTCAGCCCAGCAAATTAATTTCTGGCTGAAGCCAGAGGCTGCAAAGAACTGCTACCCAGGACCCACGGCCCCCACCTTGACCCCAGGCTACAGTGGGCCAGGCCAGAGCTTGCCCAGGGAGCAGAAGCCCCACTATTTGCCTGCCCAAGTCTGGCCCCAGACCCAAGCAGGATTCAGAGCTCCTGGGAGGCTGAGGTGACCGTTGTTGGCTCCGCCGCTGCTGCCAGGGAGAGGTGAAGGTCTCCCATTAATTCCCAGCTAAAAATGACAAATTCATCTTGGACGACAATTAAATGAAGTCAGTAATTGATGCTAATTGATCTCCAGATGCGAGGGCTCCCCTCAGCCTTAGCAGCACGTGGCTGGCTGTTCACTCTCCCCATCCAGCCCTTCTCTTCCTCTACCTCCCTCTGCTGCTCTCATAGTCCTTGTTCCCTCCCTAGGGTTCTGGGTCTCTTAACCCCTCAGGTGTGAGGGAGGCAGCTGGCCTGGGATGTGCTAGCAGGCAGTGCCTGAGGCCAGCAGCTGGCCCATTGCCCATCCAGCCCTGCAGGCACTTGTAATCGGTGCCCCCACGGTCCACCCATCAGCCTGGAAAGCAGGTAACACTGCCCTCCTTGGCAGCTCAGGATTTATTGCCCACAGCTGCGGAGGTTCCCACTTCATTTTTATAAGCCCATCGTCAGAACCAGCAGGGGGTAAAGCACACTTGAAGTTACTTTCCTTTAAACAGTACAGTCTTAGCATTTTGGCTGCATGGCAAGGAAGGCATGGGAGAGAGTGGAGTGTGTGGGCAGGCTAGGGAGAATAGGCAGGTATAGTGGGTCCACACCTGAACATATGCATAGGTGCTCAGGTGTTTGTCTAAATGCAAAAAAATACCCACACCGTGTGAGCACCTGTGTGTGCCAGTGCCAGCACAAGCATGTGTCCAGACACTTGAGAGGATGCATGTGCAGGTCCACATGCGGATATTTTCCAGAATCAGGCCCTTGACTGTAGTCTCTGAAGCCTAATCCCAGGGAACTCTGCGAGGCCCTGCCTGCCCCACCCACCACTGGCCCAGCCCAGCCCAGGGAGCTGTCTGGAAGTTATTAGCTGAAGAAGGAGGGAAACTGAATTGTAGCTCTGCAAGAGGAGAGAGGCTGTAGTTATGTTTGAAATAGCCAAGGTCATGGGTGTGAAACAGCTGTGGCCCCTGAAGCCCCGTCAGTCTCTGAACAGGTTGGCTGGTGCCTTTGGCTGGAACAAAGGCTCATGGGGCCAAGGGTTTAGCTTCTATGACCAAGACTCAGTGAGCTTGCTTGTGCCTTGGCCTGGCGCCTTTGGCTCCAGCTCGAGCCCAAGTCTGAGCCTAAACCTGTCCACAGACTGACCTCACCTGGCTGTCTTGCAGATGTTTGCCACTGGCCACCCAGGAGCCATGTCTGGCTCAATCCAGGCACCCTCTATTGCTAGAGACAGTAAATAGCATGCATTATAATAGGAATCAGGCTCTTGTACCTGGAGCTGGCAGGAGGCCATGTGGAATGGGCAGTGCCAGTCAGAGCTTCTGCAGGCAGAATGGAGGGAGAAGGAAAGATGGCAAGGGTATGTAGGTATGAATGTTTCACACCTGTATATTATATCTAGGTATGTGTGTCACATGTAAGGAACCTCATGCTGTGTCAGAGGGTCTATACATGCCTTATAGAAAGAAGAGGAGCAGATAAAGAAAAGCATATATAGGGGCCAGGCACGGTGGCTCACGCCTGTAATCCCAGCACTTTGGGAGGCTGAGGCAGTGGACCACGAGGTCAGGGGATGGAGACCATCCTGGCCAACATGGTGAAACCTCATCTCTACTAGAGATGCAAAAATTACCTGAGCGTGGTGGTGGGCACCTGTAGTCCCAGCTTCTCGGGAGACTGAGGTGGGATAATCACTTGAACCCAGGAGGCAGAGGTTGCAGTGAGCTGAGATCATGCCACTGCACTCCAGCCTGCGACAGAGTGAGACTCCATCTCAAAAAAAAAAGAAAAGAAAAGAAAAAAGAAAAAGAAAAGCAAAGCATATGTAGAAGGGTAGATGAGCAGACTAGACCAGAGTCAGGGTAGGACAAGGAATGAGAGAAGAACTCCATGGCATCTCCCAGCTGGCATCTGCCTCTTTGGGGATTTAGCAAGGTCAGTGATCACTTATTCATTAATTCAAACAATATTTATTGATTTCTACTATTACTCTGACTATTCTCTCACTTTGGGCTATGCCCTCTGCTAGATGCTGGGGCTATAGCAGGGAACAAGTTAATTTTAGCCCTCAGTAAATTTACAATCTAAAGGAGGTGACAGAATCATAACAGGTAATAACAACACTATGACAAGTGCTGTGATAGAAGTAGCACAAGAGGCTTCGGGAACACAGAGGAGGCACCCAATACAGTCTGGGAGAGTCCGGGAAGGCCATGTGGAGGAAGGAACTCTAGGCTGAATCCTAAAGGATGAGGAAGAGTTAGCCAGCTTGTGCAACTAACCCCTGTCCTATCCTTTTTGGTTGTTTAGCAAGCCCAAAGCAGAAACAAATAGGCCTATTGGGTTCCAAGTGACTCTGGAACTGCTGAAAATGTCACGTCTGCCCCACAAGCACCGGCAACTACCCTGGGGTCTGGGCAAGAGGGTGCACAGCTGTTCCCAGGACATCCCTGGGCACCAGAGGAAAGCATGGGCCATGGCTAAATACATATCTCTCCCCTGCCCGCCCTACCCCCACCTCCTCAACCAGGGATGCCTATTAATCCTGACAAATGATGACTTACGAACATGTAATGCAAACTGATTCATCATACATTCAAATCCGCCGCCCCGCCCCAGCGGGAGGCCCCAGCCAGACAAGTGTATTACACGGATAATGTATTTGACGTATTAATAAAACCAGCCGCATTGCTCTGGCCCGGAGACTGGGGAATGCCAATATACGATGACAGATCACATATTGATGAAATCCAGATGTTTGGAATCATAGTCTTGGGGCCTCGTTCATATTGACTGAAGGTAAAAAATGCCATCTGTCAGCATGTTAACTCTTGCTGTCCCATACTCAGCAGAAGCGCCAATCATAGTTTTAAGAGAAGGAGGAAGGGACTGAGTGAGGGGAGAGTGGATGAGTAATTAGGTGGTTTGGATGGATGACAGGTGGATGAACTGGAGGGTAGATGGTTGTGCTATGGATAAGATGAGTGGATGGGACACTTTTCATGCCTTGTGTTCTTGACCTGTCAACAGCATTTGACCTTACTGAGGACAGCAGAGTCCTTGAAACTCTTCTTTTCTTGGCTTCAATGACATCACACTTTCTTTGTTTTCATTCTACCTCTTGGCTCTTCCTTCTTAGTCCTTGATGCCTTAAATTTCCTCTAACTGTAAACCAAGGTTCTGTTCCAGATACTCTTCCTAGTGTATTTTTTCTCCCTAGGTGAGCTTGCCTACTCTGAACTTCATTCATTTATGTATTCCATAAATATTTATTGAGTATTTACCATATGCCAGACATTTTCCAGGCAGAGGACACAGTGGTGAGCTTTGGTTCTCTATGTCAGTGTCTCCCGGGTCTAGAACTCTAGCTCTGGCTCACATACAGTGCCTACTCAGCATTTTCACATGGATGTCTAATAGTTTCTCAAACTAAGTACATCCAAAACTCAACTCATTTTCTTTCTTACCAAGCCTGCTGCTCCTCCTCCCATTCCATAAGTTGGTCAATGGTCTACCACCTAGAAGTTGCTCAAGCCAGAAACCTGGAAGTCATCCTTAACTCTTTTCTGTCCCTTAGCTTCCATGTCCAATCCATCTGCCTCTATTCATCTCCAGCATCGTCATGCTAGAGCAAGCTGCCATCGTCTCTCCCCTGAGTTAGTGAGATAACCTCCTAAATAACCTTCCTGCACTTGCTCTTGCCCCTTAGACCACTGGCTACTTTGCAGTTAGAATAATCTTTTTTAAATGCAAGTCTGATATATCACTCCCCTGTTTAAAACTCTCTGATGGCTTCTTATTGTATGTTAAAAAAATAATAACCAAAATCACTAATGTAGTTTAAAAGTCCTCCAGGATCTGCCCTCTCTATCATCATACCTCAGCACTCTGCCCCTCACTCACTCTGTCTGCTCCAGCCACATTGGACTTTTTCTGATTCCTCACTTAGGCTCTTTCTCCTGTGTACCTTCAAATGTGCTGTTTTCTTTCTGTTTTCTTTTTGTTTTTGTTTTTTTTTTTCGAGACGGAGTCTTGCTCTGTCACCCAGGCTGGAGTGCAGTGGTGTAATCTTGGCTCACTGCAAGCTTCGCCTCCCGGGTTCACGCCATTCTCCTTGCCTCAGCCTCCCGAGTAGCTGGGACTACAGGTGCCCGCCACCACACCTGGCTTTTTTGTTGTTGTTGTTGTTGTTGTTGTTTTAGTAGAAACAGGGTTTCACCGAGTTAGCCAGAATGATTTCGATCTCCTGACCTCGTGATCCGCTCGCCTCGGCCTCCCAAAGTGCTGAGGTTACAGGCGTGAGCCACTGCCCCCAGCCAAATGTGCTGTTTTCTATCTAGAGCTCCACTTCCCACAATCACTGTTTGACTGGTTCCCACGCATCCTTCAGCCTTCGTTGAATGTCACTTCCCTCACCTTCCAGACCAGATGATATACTCCCCTAGTTCTGTGTACTTTTTTTTTTTTTTTAAGACAGGGTCTCACTCTGTAGCCCAGGCTGGAGTGCAGTGGTGCGATCATAGCTCACTGCAACTTCAAACTCCTGGGCTCAAGCGATCCTCCTGCCTCAGCCTCCCAAGTAGCTGGGACTACAGGCACATGCCGCCACAGCTGGCTAATTTTTTAATTTTTTTGTAGAGACAGGGTCTAACCGTGTTGCCCAAGCTGACCAAACTCCCGTCCTTAAGCAATCCTCCCACCTCAGCCTCTCGAAGTGCTAGGATTACAGGTTTGAGCCACCACACCAGCCCCATGTACTTTTCTTTTCCTAAGACCACTCTGGGGACAATTGTTTCATGTTTCCATCCATAGTTAGGTCCTAAGCTCCCTGAGGGCAGAGATTGTGCCTGTCTTCATTATTGTCTGGCATCTGTGCTATAGCGACCCCTAGTGGGCATCCAGTAAACATCTGTGGAGTCGTATTTAATCATTGGCTAGGTGAGTGGGTGGGTAGGTAGGTAGTTGGGTATTCAGATCTGGACTCAGACCTGGATTTAAATCCCTGCTCTGAACTTTGTAGCTGTCATCACATTGTTCTGAGCTCCATTTTCCTCATCAGTGTGATAGAGACAGTGACACCTACCTCACGGAACCGCTGTAAGGATTAATGAGGTAAAGTATGTGTAGTACTGACCTACAGCCAAATATATAATGATACTTGATAGACAGTTGTTGTTATTAAAAATGGACAGATAATGGATAGATGATAGTTGGATGGACAGATGGATACACCAACATATAAACCAATAAACAGATATATGGGTAATGATGGATAGGAAGAAGGAACTCCATGGGGGCCAGAGGAGCTAGGACCAGGACACCTACTGAATGGTAAAAGATCTGGATCATAGAAGGGAAGAAGGCCAGATACAGGCAAGGCAGGGCAGGTGTCAGGATGGGGCGGATATTGGCACAAACAACAAACTTTGCCAGTGTGTTACTGGAGGCACTAATGACTCCTCCCTTGTACATAGCCCTGATTTCACTGGATCTTCACAGAAGTCCTGGGAGTTAGATATCATTCTCCCCATTTCACACAGGAGAAATGAAGCTCAGTAACATTAAGTGATTTGCCCAAAGTCACACAGCTAGCAAGAGGCAGCTCTGTTGAATTCTGCTTGAAGTTCCTGTTTCCTGGTCACTAGGAAATGGAAGCCCTTCCATTGAAGGGGTAGGAGTAGCACACACATGTGTACAGATAAACACACACATATGCCCACACACATACTCTTAAAAGCCCCAGCCTCCATGGCCATCTGTCATTACAGTCACCCTCACCCTCATTTCAACCCTCCTCATCCCTATCAGACACCAGGCAGTCAAGCCATGCTTTTTGTGGTCTGTAGAGAAAAAGATAATAGAGATGGGATTTGTTGCTTGGACAAGCAGAGAGGTGAGAACGGAACTCTCATGCAGCAGAACTGGGCAAAACCAAACAGGCCAAGCCAGAGAGGCAGTCACACGGTGGGGAACTGCAAGGCCAGATGTGGGTGAGTGGTCAAGGAGGGGAGGGCTTTCCCTTTGAACGAGATCCCCGGCCTCTATGTGTCCAATTCTTCACCAGGCTTCGCTGTGGAAGATGGCCGGGAAGGAGCAGGCTGTGCCGGCCCTTGAGTTGCCTGTTCCCAACGGTCAACCATTCCCAACAGAGGGGGGCAGCAGAGGGCTGATCTAGGACCCCAGGTATCTGAGGTCTTATTTCGAGGTGAGAGGGCTGGGCCGGCTGGAGCCTGGTCCAAGCTAGGAAGAGGGCTGCCTTGGCATGACCTCTCCTCTCCTCCTCAACAGGCCTGTCCTTTGCAGCTTACCATCAGTCACTCCCTGTTGGAGCCTCACTGTTGTCCAGCAGGAAAGCTATTCTAGCAGCTCAGCAAGGAAAAGGGACTCTCTGGAGGTCATACAACCATGGCTGAGAGGTCATACAATCCAGGCTGAGACCCGATTCCCCTGACTCCCAGCCCCTGCCTCTACAGAGTCGCCTCTCCGCTCTCGGAGCTGGAGTTGCCCTGTGTAAGGCTGAGGATGGGGTCAGCGCCCCTCCCCTCCCTGCCCTCCTCCTGCTTGCGGGGATACCTGCGGCAAGCAGAGAAGTGGAGGTGGCAGGCACTCCGTGGCTGGGGCGGTGGGGAGGGAGGTGCGGTAATGAATGTGGACGGGAGGCGGAATGAGCGATCCATCTTTGCATGGGAGGGAGGGGGCTGCGGGCGTTCCCCCCACACACTCACACACTCAATCAGGCGCTGTCAGACCTCCGGCCGCCTGGCATTTTGGTGAAGAATCTCTCAGCTAAAAATTGTTGTCAGTCCCATTTCCTCGTTATCAGTGCAAGGGCTGAGGCAGCGCCCGGGGATTAGCAGGAACGGCGAGCGCCCGCACCCGCCATCCTCCGCCGATAACACTGGGCCTCCCGCGTCACCTCCCCCATTCATCATCTTTAGCACTGACAGCCCATCCCAGTCCCTGTCCCCATCCCCATCCCCTTGTGCTTCCCGCATCTCCCCACTATGCTGCTCAGCCCGGCTCCTGACCTCCTGAGGGAGCAAGGCCTCCTGAGGAGGGACAGGATTCAACCGGGGCCTACATGACCTAGACCTACCTGTGGCAAAAGGGTTTGGCTGGCTTTTGGGGGTTGGGGGTGTCATGAGCTGGAGAGAGGAACACTCGAGAGGACGCCTGCTGACAGCCTGCCTCTGGTGGGCTTGGTCTGCCCACCTGTGGTGCTGCCAGCAGTGTTGAAGAAGGGATTCCTGCATCCGATGGGCAGCTGGACTAAGGATTCCAGGGGCCTCGCCAGCCTGAAATGGACTTCCAGATTCTGGGAGCTGTGGAAAGGAAGAGCCAAAGGATGCTTCCTCCCAGGCGTAGGAAGAGTATGGGGTTGAGGGCTTCATTTCCACCCCAGCAAGACCACAGCCCCCTCCTCTTGGCCATCCCCAGCGGTTTTATGGCCCGTTTTATGGCCACTGTAATGGCCCAGGTCAAAAGCTTCAGGGAGCTGTATTCTGGGAATTATGCAAACGAGGAGCAGGCCCAGGGCCAGAGTATGGATTTTGTCATTAAACCTGGGCAGGCCATGTCGTTAGTGCAGTAAAACCCACGTCATGACCACAGGTCTCAATATAAAATTATAGAGAACACAGCGGGGGAGGGGACACAGGGGGCCCATGGCCATGCTGACACCTGCCACTCTAACCCCTGAGAAAACGAGGGTGTGATGGAGGGCAGAGGCTGCAGAGTCCCTCTGCTGATCCCTGCCAGTGCTATTCCTGAAGCTTGGAGGCAGGAAGAGGGCCTGTTGTCCTCATAGGAAAACTGGGGCCAAGCTCAGTAAAGTAGAATGTCCCTGTGGCAGCAAAGCAGATGAACTGAGTACAGGTATGTGGGAATGCTGACACCTGGTCCCCAGGCCTGGAGTGAGACATCTGGGCTCCAGGAACCCCTAAGAGCCAGACTTGGTATACCAGGCTAACGGGGGCTGAACCCCTGATATTTCCAGCTCAGCTCAGACCCCATGTCTGGGATCCACCTCCTTCTCCATTCTCCTCTCTTACCATTGCCCCCTTCAGACCCCAGCCCCTGCCTCAATTATCTGTTCCAACAACCTATCAACTCCCTAACTCACTCCTTGCACCTCCTGCTGAGTGTCATCTCGCGCACAGATCCTGCCAACCTTGCTGGCCCCTTCCCACCTTCCCACGAATCCTTCATGTCCTCCTCATAGTTCTCGCCAGCACTGACTGCAGTCATGGGCTCTCTTTTTGCCTTTCCTACTAATTTGTGTTCTCCTCAAGGCCAAGGATGCATTATATTTATCTCTGAGCTCCAGTTTCTCCTAGAATAATACCTGACAGAATAATTGTTACATGTTTGCTGAGTGAATAAAGTAATGAGATCAAAAGCTGAGTACAAAGGTCTGTATCCCATTCTGAGCCTCAATTGCCCTAGCTGTAAAGTAAAGATAATGGCCTGGAGAATGTCTAGGGTCTTGTTCACCTGTGAGATTCTCTGGCTAACTGAAGGTAGGAGCAGAGCTGAGACTGGACGCCTCATCTCCCACCTCCCACACCTGGGCCACATCTGCTGCTGTTACTCAGAGCTTCCCTCCAGCTGTCCCCTGAGCATCTGAGGCACAGCCACCTGATCAGTAGGACTTCCTCCCCTCCTCAGAGACCTTGCCACACAGACTGGAGCCTCCTGGATGGCTGGAGCTGCTGTCCCAGCCCTGCGAAGGTTATCTGGCTTCTAGGACAGTCTGTTCTTCGTTCCCACCTTTCTTCTCCCCTTTTCTCTTTTCCTCTCTCTTGCTTCATCGTGGAGCATCTAGGCTATGCCAGACCTGATATAAATTGTCTATAAATATAAAGATAAATAAGAAATGGTCTGTCCCACAAGGAACTCACAACTTATTCACTAACTCATTCATTTGCCTGATATACTTCTAAGGTACAGCTTAAATTTCGCTTCTTTGGTTAAGCCTTCTCTTTTTTCCAGTCCTCAAAACACACACCCAAAATGAATTCCTTCTTCCTTTGAGCCCTCAGGTGACTCTTATCTGGGCATCCAGGGGAGCCGTAATCATCCTCAGTCTGGTGTCAAAGGGAGGTGGGTTTTGTGCTCAGCCTGAACTTGAGGCTTCCTCAAGTACAAGGTTGCTAGATTTAGCATATAAAAACCTGGGACATCCAGGTAAATTTGAATTCTAGAAAAATGATAAATAACTTTTAGAATAAGTATGTCCCATGTAATATTTGGGACATACTTATACTAAAAAAAAAATTTCATTATCTGAAATTCAAATTCAACTGGGCATCCTGTGTGGAAACTGGCAACCCTACTTAGGCAACCACCTTGCTCATCACTGGCATGGCCTTTATCTTTCCGAAAGCTGATTTTGACCCCCTCCAGGAACCGGTGGGAAGAAGAAGGAAGGAAGATCTGGGCTCAAACTAAAGTCCTTTGTGCAGTCAGAGCATCCATGGATATGCAGGAATGTTTCTAAATTAATAGGGCTCCTCAACCTCACACCTGTAAGCAGAGGCTACAGAGCATTGCATGTCCCCATGAGCGGCAAGAGAGGCGTTTAAACATCCCAGCCAGCCAGGAGCAGTGGCTCATGCCTGTAATCCTAGCACTTTGGGAGGCCAAGATGAGAGGATCACTTGAGGCCAGGATTCGAGATCAGCCTGGCCAAAATAGTGACACCCATCTCTATTTTAAAAAATAATAATAATAAGGCCAGGCACAGTAATCCCAGCACTTTGGGAGACTGAGGCTGGCAGATCACTTGAGGCCAGGAGTTTGAGACCAGGCTGACCAACAAGATGAAACTCCATCTCTACAAAAAATACAAAAATTAGCCAAGCATGATGGCATACGCCTGTAATCCCAACTACTCAGGAGGCTGAGGCAGGAGAATCACTTGGACCCAGAAGGCAGAGGTTGCAGTGAGCCAAGATCACACCACTGCACTCCAGCCTGGGCAATAGACCAATACTCTGTCTCAAATTAATTAATTAATTTAAAAAAGAAAAAAAATAGACATCCCATGGGGGATGTGTCCTAATAGATTTCTGAGAGGGGTGGCTGGCTGAGGAGGTACCATTCATGGGCACAGCCTCTGGAGCTGCAAGGAAGAGGGGTGCTGGTGGGTTCTGAAACCCTTAGAAGCCCTAGAAGACAGCAGCAGGCTCGGGTTTCAGGACTGAGATGCTGGGTCTGCCTCCTGGACTAGCCCAGCTTACATGTCTGTCTGTTCTTCTCCCCTCACCAGGTAAGAAGAAAGCAGCAGCATTGTTCGACAGCCAGGCCCCAATTTGCCCCATCTGCCAGGTCCTGCTGAGGCCCAGTGAGCTGCAGGAGCATATGGAGCAGGAACTGGAGCAGCTAGCCCAACTGCCCTCAAGGTAAGCCACCTGCCAGGGAGCCTGCCTGCTGGAGGCAGGGTTCTGGCCCCCGGATCCCAGGAGCAGCCGCCTGGCCCATACCCCAGCCCCTCGGGAGAAGACAGGACCCTGCCACCCTTCTCCACAACTCTGTTTCAATCCTCAGATCTTTCCGCTGAATGAAGCCACTTTCCTCTTCTTGCTCTATTTTTGGAGATGTGAGGAGAGTGACCCCGCAGTCCCCAGCCTCAAAGGAGAACATGAGAGGAGCTAGACAGGGGTGAGCCACTGCCACAGGCCCAGCACTGCCATGTTGAGCCTCACAGCAGAATAAAAGAAGCAGGTCCTAGGCCTGGCAGGCCCCTCAGAAGTACAGCCTAGTCCCTCCAGGGGAGTGGGCACTACCTTCTCTATGAATCTCAGTATCTGAAAGATGACAATCTTGAGAATGTGCTCAGGTGTGTCCCCCACTGTCCCACCCCACCTCACCCCCAGCCTCCCTCCCTTGTCCCTGCCTGAAGGACTGGGCTGAGCCTCCTCAAGGCCTGGTGGAGGAGCCAGGTTATCAAAAAGAGTAGAGGAGAGGTGTGACAAATTACCTAAAATCTTAGCAGTTTAAAGCAACCATTTCATTGTGCTCATGGAATCTGTGAGGTCAGGAATTCAGACAGGGCACAGAGGAGATGGCTGATGTCTGCTCCGTGATGTCTGGGGCCTTAGCTGGGAAGACTGGGTGGCTGGGAGCTGGGTCATGTGGAGGCTGCTTCCCTCACATGTCTGGGGGTTGATGCTGGCTATCAGCTGGGACCTCAGCTGAAGCTAGAATCAAAGCATGTACATAGGGCTTCTCCATGTGGCCTCGGCTTCCTCATAGCTTGCCAACCTCGGGATGGTTGGAATTCTTGCATGGCAGCTTTGGGCTCCAGAAGCAAATGTTCCAGCCAATGAGATGGAAGCTGGATCACTTTTTATAACCTAGCCTGAAAGTCATTGAGTCTCACTTCCATTGTATTCTATTTATCGAGGCAGTATTAGACCACCCAGAATTCAAGGGGAGGGGACATACACCCCCCTTTTGATGGGAGGACTGGCAAGGTCACATTGTAGAAACATATGTGGGATGGAAGATATGGTTGCAGCCGTCTTTGGACAATATAATCTGCTACTGAGGGACAGCCTGCCCCGCTCCTCCTAGTCCGACCCTTATTCAGTTTAAGTCATCAGACTTGACTGATCCTCCTTCCTTATACCTTCTAACCGAATCCCCATGCAGGGTGCAGGGGATCCCATAGTGAATCAGAATGGTCCCTGACCTTGAAAGTTCATAGCATGAGGGTTGGGAGGGTCGGGCAGTACAAACCCGGAGGGATGGAGACTAGTCTATGGGAAGAACTGGAGCTGGGGGGTGTCAAGGAGGCACCAAACCCAGCACAGAGCACAGAAGGTTTCCTCAGGAAGGTGAGGCCTGAGCTGAATTTTGAAGGAAGAAATATTTAGTCATCTATCGCTGTGCTACAAATTATCCTAAAACCTAGCGGCTAAAACAACACACATTTATTATCTCAGTTTCTGTGGTCATCAATTCAGGAACAGCTTAGCTGGATGGTTGTGGGTAGTAGTGGCTACTGGCTGGGAATCTCTCATGAAGCTGCAGTCAAGATGTGAACCAAGGCAACAGTCATCTGAAGATCTGACTGGGACTGCAGGATCTGCTTCCAAGATGCTCATTCACATGGCTGTTGGCAGGAGGCCTCAGTTCCCCCACATGTGGGTCTCTCCATAGGACAGCTTGAATATCCCTATGACATGGCAGCTGACTTCCCACAGAGCATGCAGTCCAAGAGAGGACTAAGGAGGATGCCACAGTGCTTCTTATAATATAGTCTGGGAAGTCACACAGTGTTGCTTCTGTTCTGTTCTATTCTATTCTATTCTATTCTATTCTATTCTATTCTATTCTATTCTATTCTATTCTATTCACTAGGAGCAAGTCGTCAAGTCCAGCTCATTCTCAAGGGAGAAGAATTAAGCTCTAGAAGCTCTATCCCTTGAAGGGAGGAGTATCCAAGAATCCATGGGCATAGAAGACTATACTAGTGATAATAATAATAATCCTTGTTGAACACTCACTGTGTGCCGAGTATTTTACATTGCATTAATTTATTTAATATTCACAACAACCCTCTGAAGTAGGTGATAATAATTGCTCCCTTTTTACAGAGGAAGAAACTGAGGTGCAGACGAGTTAAGTGACATCTCTAAGGTTGCGCAGCTAGTAAGTGATGAAGATAAGATTCAAACCTAAAGTAATCTGACTTCAGTACCCATGCTCTTAATCACTCCCATCCCCACCACTTCCCACACACGCCTGGGATTGGCCTGCCAGTGGCAGAAAGTGGGGGGAAAAAAATCCTTCTGCAGTTGAGTTCCATATTTTGACTGTCCAGGAAGGGTCCTGTGTAATTTGCTCCCAGAGGAGGACTTCTCCTAACAGGGTCAGAGAATGGAAGCAGAGGATAGAGGAGTCTGCCCAGCCTTGTAAAAGCAGTGTGCCCCCTAAGGGCCTGGAGAATGGGGGCCCCCAGCTCTCTGTCTGCCTCCTCGGTGAGGGCCACATTACAGCGCAGTCCCAGGTGCTCCACACCTGCAATGTCCAGGGCATGCACTTCTGCCAACAGCGTTCCTTGTTCCACACATCCACCCACGACCCTGCACAACCCCCTCATCCCCCACATCCTCCCAGAGCATCCCTGTGTGCATTTCCCTACCCCGAGCTCCATGCTTCTCGCGCTATGTCTTGCGTCCCCGCATCTGTACCCCTCACTGTCGCGGCCCAGCCCAGCACCCCTACGCCCATGCCCCCTCCGTCTGTGCACGCCCTGCGCCCCCGGCACGCGCCCCCCTCCAACCGGGTGTCTGACAGCCGGACAGCGGGATCTGCACAGCAAGTGAAATTCCCGTCGGATCGATAAAGCCGAAGCGCTGGCGGCGACGGGTCGATGGTTTTATCTGTCTCGGCCCCGCCGCGCCCGGCGCGCTGACAGTCGGACCGGCCGGCAAAGGCGTTCAAGGGCAGCCGCGCCCGCGCCCCCTCCCCTCGCTTCTCTCGCCCTCCCTCCCTGCGGCCGCTGCGCCCACCGGACTGCGGGCTGGACCGGCCCGCCGCCGCCCTCGTGATTTATCTGGATTTTTAATTGGAAAAAATTTGCGAATTAATTGATTTCAGGAACTTGCCAATTAACATTGTAATTGGGTGCGTGATAAATTCCCAAGGAGCGTGTCAGCTCCCTCCGGGCTGACGGCCGCGCAGCGGGGAGCGCGGGGAGGGCCCCAGCCTTGGCTGCCCTTGCCCCGCCCCTGCCCGCTCTAGGGAAGCCAAGACAGCAGAGGAGGTTGGGAAAAGTTGACACACGGATTCCTGAGACCCCTCTCCACTCCCCACCATCAGCTCCCTGAGCAGAGGGGCCTGAAACCAGCCATTTCACAGATGGGGAAACTGAGGCCCGCAGGAGGGCAGAGCCTGTGTGTGCCTCACTTCCAGGGTCCTGGCAGAGCCCACATGAGGGCAGCCCCATCCACCAAAGGCACATGGTTGGAGGTCTCCTCCCCAGCTCTCCCTCCTCCCCTCCCGTCTCCTCTCTGCCCCAGCCCTTCTTTCCCCTGCTGGCTCCTCCCTCTTCTCGCTTCCAACTGTCCCCTTTCCTCTCCTACCCTGCCTTTGCCTCCATTGCCTCTTTCGCCCTCCCTGGCCTTCCTCAGCTTAGCCAGCTCCTGAGTCTGTGGATGCTGCCGCCAGGTGCCCTCCATCAACCTGGACATGTTCCCTCTCCACTTGACTGCTTCCTAAGGGGCTCTTCGGACTGGCCTGGTGTTCTGCCTCCTGCCTCCCTTTGCCCAACAACACAAAGCACACCCCACTAGGAGCAGGCTGCTATTTCAGACACACTCAGGGGCTCACAGAGAGAAGCAGGGACCTTCCAGCTCCAGAGCCAGGGCTGGCTGTGCCTCAGACACAGGCACAAACATATACAGGACACGCAGGTGCACACACACACCCATTCCAACACAGAGATGTGCCCACACACACACCCTGAAAGAAGTCTTGTCCCATGGATGTCATTCCCATAGGTACAGAGGCGCACAGACACTTACAGCAAGAGTAGTCAGAACTTCCTTTGGCAAAGTCCTTACACTTTTCCAAACACTTTTCCATTTGAGATCAGAGGCTGTGCCAACACTCTCTCCCTCACCCCATCCTTTATCTTTCCCCTTCTCAGCCTCTTCACAGGGACTCCATTCGACCCCAGAACTTGGCCAGGTAGAACAAGGAGGGCGAAGTTAGATGGAGAACAGATTGTGGAGGGCTTTCAATGCTGGAGGACGTCCTTGATGGGGTGGAGAGTAAGCTGAACATTCAGGAGCCAGGGTGAAGCTCCGTCAGAGAGAGACAAGTGGGAGGGGCATGGTTGTGAGGCCAGTGTGGAGTGTGGATTGGGGGTAGAAGCAGGAGGCAAGGGAGGAGGTTGGCTGGGGTCCAGGGGAAAGTTGGTGAGGCTGACCCAGGACAGTGGCAGTGGCAGTGGCACTGGGGATGCAGAAGAGGGAATGACGAGAGACCGGGTGGAGGAAGAAGCCACAGGACTTAGTTGGGGTGCTTACTGGGAGGAAGCTTTCTAACTTGGATGATTGCGAGAGTGATGGTAGCAGAGAAGCAAGTGTCTGAGGGAAGGAAGGGATGCTGGGCAAGCTCAGCCTAAGATGTCTCTGGGATGGTGATGGGGGAGGGACTGGATGTGCGGAGAAACAAACAGGGACATAAATAGATGGGGGCTGGAGGTTGAAGGGTGGGGGCGGAGGAAGGAGTTGGCCCCCAGACTTCCCAGTGGCCCTCAGGCAGGAGTTTCCACCCAGAGAGATGAAGGAGCCTTGGGCATGGAGAGATTGCACAAAAGTGGGGCTTGGCTTGGTGGGGCCTGAACTTAGAGATATTCTCTGGGAGGTTTCTGGAGCCACTCAAGATCTGGCCTCTGAGCTGGGAAACCAGCTCTCTGGCCAGCACTTTAAAAGGCCTGAAAGAAGCCAGAGGGAGGCTGGGTGACTCTAGAGGAGAGGCGGGGTGTGGAGATGGCAGTGCCCCCACCCCCACTTAAGCCTTATTTAAGGCCGGCCTCGGTGTTTGGTTGGGTAATGAACTAGATAAACAATTCCCCAAATAGATTAAAACGAAGTGTAACTTACAAAGGCGGCTGGTGATGATGGTTTATTCCCGGGCAGCACACCATTTCTTTATTTCCAAGGATAATTCAGTGTAAATCACCTTAATTAAAAGTGTCAGCCCAGCCCATGAATATTGTACTTAGGAACGCGTTTCCTGGGTCCCAGTTATAATTTAAAACCCATGGATCACTAGGCAGCGAGTGACTGAGCAAGGGAGGAAATCGTTGGGGGCGGGCTGTGGAAACAGGGAGGGACGAAGGCAGAGCTGATGGGCTGGGCGGGAGCCAGGCTGCCTACAGCTGCTGGCCTCAGACCTCTCTTCTATGAGGCAGGCCCTTCAGCAGACTGCTCAGCCTCTGGGGGGCCAAGCACACTGGGAGGTAATCAGGTTGTTTTAGGGAAGATAGGGAGGGGGTCCCTTGCTCAGAGAGAGGCAAGGAGCCTCAGGTAGTACCAATCCAATGCAAGGGACAGCAAAGAGTGTTGCTAGGAAAAGATCCAGAGGAGTGGATCACCAAGTGGCAGGCTGGACATTCTGACCCTGAATGTCCCCGTTTCTGTTCACCAGCAGAGCAAACTGAAGCCCAGAGTCAGCAGTTCCCTCCCCAAAGTCACACAGCAAGCAAAGAAAAATAACTGGATTCTGCACTCTATTCTAAGCCCTGGGTGTCTTTATGGAGGCAGCATGGTCATTTAAAAGCCAGCATTGTGGGCTTCGCCAGACACCACCTCAAATCCCAAACCCTCCACGGACTGTGTGACCACATAAATGTCATTTGACCTGGTAGTCAACTTTGTAGAGATTTTGCGAAGTTTCAATGAGATAACATATATTAAGGCCTGCCCCTGTCACATACAGTGGGTGCACAATCATTGTTCATTCCTTCCTTTTCTGCTGTCACCTGATCCAACTGGAGATAATACTCATATCCTAGGGCAGAGCAAGCATGATGTTGTACAGTAGATGCCTCATTTCTGTACCAGAAATGGTGGTGGTAGTATTTGTTTACTGAGTGAATGAAGGAGTGAACAAATGATAAAAGCCATAGACTCAAAAACTAGTTGCTTCTCAAAAGCAGTTCTGTGTCCTCCTTGAATCCCCAGTGCCTACATCAGGGCTGGCATGAACCATTTATGAGCAAAACATAATTGAATGGAACCTGTTGTAGCAGGCCTTCCTGGTCTGTGATGCCCCCACTGTGTGATTAGACTGGGTGATAGCTATGTTTTTACACTCAGACCTTGGCCTCACTCTGCTGCTGGGCCTGGTGGCCCCTGCACTGGGATGTACATGTGTTATGTGTGTGTGTGCATATGTGTCTACATTTGTGGGTACATGTGCGTCTGGGTGTGTGTTGGTACACACAGGTGTCCATATCTATGCATGTGTTTATTGGACTTGTGCACATGAGCAGCTATCATCTAATCTGTGTGGCTGTTGTAAATCTTTTTTTTTTTTTTTTTTTTTTTTTTTGAGACACAGTCTCACTCTTGTCGCCCAAGCTGGAGTACAGTGACGCAATCTCAGCTCACTCCAACTTCTCCCTCCTGGATTCAAGCGATTCTCCTGCCTCAGCCTCCCAAGTAACTGGGATTACAGGCACCTGCCACCACGCCCAGCTGATTTTTGTATTTTTAGTAGAGACAGGGTTTCACCATGGTGGCCAGGCTGGTCTCAAACTCCTGACCTCAGGCGATCCACCAGCCTCAGTCTCACAAAGTGCTGGGATTACAGGCATGAGCCACTGTGCCGGACCATGAATCTGTATGGACATGTGTCTGAGAATATGCCTCTGTGGCCCTGTGCATCTGTATGCGTGTTTGAGTCTCCAGGTGTGACTGGTTGTATCTGTGCCTGTTGGCAGAATTATAGGAAGTCTATGGGTATGTATATGTGTGCACCTCTATACCAGGGTTTCTCAACCTCGGCACAGTTGACATTTGGGGTCAGATAATTCTTTGCTGTGAGGGGCTGTCCAGTACACTGTAGGCTGTTTAACATCCTCTACCTACCATATGCCAGTAGCAACCTCCCCCTCTCCACTCAAGTTTTGACAATCAAAAATGTCTCCAGACATTGCCGGATGTCCCCTGGGCAGGCAAACATCCCTTCCCCTTCTCCCCTGTCCCCCATTGAGAGTCACTGCTGCATCCGAATCTGACTGTGCTTTTGCTGGCATGTCCGGTATGTCTGTGGGTGTCTAAGCTCATCTGTGCATGTTCCTTATGTCTACATTCGTTAAGTCCCTATGTGCCCCATGCATTCTGCCTTGGATGTGTGTCTGTGTGTTCTTGTGCGTTCTGGGTATATCTGCGGGTGTGCTGTACGTTATAGCTCATATGTGTGTCTGTACGGGGACCCTATGTGAATGGGCTGCGTCTGCCTCCGTGCATTCATCAGCCAGCACTTCTGTGAGCGTGTGTGTGCGTGCACGCGCATGAATGTGCGAGCACAGATGTGGTGAGCGTAGTGGGGGCAGCAGGCAGGGAGGGACAGGAACAGGGATATTAATGTTTCTGAAGTGGATCTGATTTGATACGTCTTGTTCCATTGTCAGCATCTGTTTAGCGGGGATTTGTAATACTTTGTGGCTCTGGATCACTCATGCTTAGCGCGGGATGTGGCCTTGCATACCAATTTTGTTATTAAACACAGTCCTCGCCTCCCCCACAGCCCATCCATCACCTCCCACCCCAGCCCCCGCCTGCTCTGAGCCGCCCACCATATTTCAGGGCCCAGCTCCCGCCTGCCTGCCGCGCCCGATGCCGGAGGGCCTGGGGCTGACAAATTGAATCAGGGGGAGATCATTCCTGGCCTAACACAGTTTGCAGCATGTTGGAGGGAGAATTGACAAGAGCCATGTCAGCTCCATCACCCCAATCCCACAGGAGCTAAGAGCGGGCTAGGGACAGGGGGTGGAGAGAAGGGGGTCTCCAGGACAGGCAGAATCTTCAGGGCTGATACAAGGAGTCAGGTAAAGTCCCTTTCTTCAGATCCACTGGGGAGTCTACCATGCCTAGTGTCTGTGTCTCCCTCCCAGGGGCCACCACTAGCCCTTGGCCCATGAGAGAGGCTGAGCTAGGCTGGGCCACGGGAGTTGAAAGGACTGGGTGGAGCTTGGCGGAGCTGGGCTGGGCTAGGCTGGCTATGCCTTCTCTGTCTCTGGGGTCTTCTTGCTACTCTACTGTTGCATGCCCTGGGCGGCAGGCAGAATGGTTACCCTGTTCTCTTCTTTCTTGGCAGCAAGAATTCCCTTCTGAAGGATGCCATGGCTCCAGGCACCCCCAAGGTAGGTGGCCAATTACATGTTTTCCTCCTGCCCATACTAACCTAGGCCTATCCAGAACTGGTTCCTCCTGAGAAAAAGGAGCTTTTCTAGTATCCTCAACTATCTCCAGCTTTTCTAATATCCTCAACAATCTCCAGGTCTTGAACATCATCCTGAGGCCTAGGGCTGCACCGCGTGTGTGTAAGTGTGTGTGGTCTGTGCATGAGGGAGAGTGTGCTCATCTGACTTGCTCCTCTTCCAGCCGGGAGAGGGGTAGAGCCAAGAATGGCCTGGGAGATGTGGGTGACCCAGACACTAAGGGTGGGAAGACTCAAAGGAAGAAAGTGAGCTATAGCAGACGAAGAAAAATAAAGAAATGCAGGTCAAGATAGTGCAGGGCCCTAGATGCCAGACTATGGGGGCACAGGGGTGTATGAGTGTGCAGGGGTGTGTGTGTGTGTGTGCGCGCGCGCGTGTGTGTGTGTGTTTGTGTGTACTTTGTCCTGAGGGCAACAAGGAGCCAAGGAAGAGGCTGGACTCATCTGGGGAACCAGTCTGCCTCTCTGAACAAACCCTGTGGGAGAAAGACTTGAAAGCATCAGATGGAGAAAGGGAAAATGAAGAGCAAGAATCTGGCTTAAAGGTGGGGCCAAGAGGCCTTTGCACAATGAAATTTGTACCAAGAACTCCCCAAAGATGGCCACAGACACAGTGGGTACTACTTACCCAAAGGTGGTTTTGAGGGGATGGATATATGGGGAGAACCAAACCCTCACTCACTGAGTATCCCCTTCCCCATTCCTCGGTAGAAGGCTGCATCCTTTCTCCCACAATTATTCAGAATGGGAGGCCACCCCTAGCCCATTTTATAGGAAGTGAGGAATGACTATGGAAGATTTGGGAAGGGTGGAATCAGTGAAGGAGAGTGTTTGGAGAGATTAGAGCAAAGGCAAAGGTGAGAATCTGGGGGACTCCTGCACTTGGTGTCAAGATAAGGTCTAGGAAGCAGGGAAGGAGACAGAGGAGGAAAGCTCAGTGAGTTAAGAGGGGCACAGGAGAGTGTGTTATCTCAGGATCCTAAGGAAGAAAGTTTCTAAATGTATCAGGTGGTCAGCAGTCAAACTGGGAAAGACTGGAGAAGGGGCCTGTTGTATTTAGAAGTCTGGCAGTGACTGGTGACCTATAAAAGGTCAGTTTTGGGAAAGGAGAAAGAGTGACAAGTATCACCTCCATGGGGTAGGCCCAAATACCCTGCAAACCTTTCAAAGGTATAGGAATGGATCGTGTACCTTCGTTTAGAAAACTGCTCACCTGAGCAAGCTGGGAGAGGAGGAGCAGAGCGCCTAGCCCAGCCTTGGGTGGGTGTAGGCCTTGGCCAAGGAGGCAAAGCCCCAAAGAGAAAAGGGAGGCTAGCGGTGCCAGGCAGCTGCAGACTCACAGAGGTAGGGAGCTACAGTCACTGAGTGTGGCCCAGCCTGCAGCATGTAATGGTGTGGTTCAGGAAAGTCAGAGACAAGCTTCCAAGTCGGCCACCACAGGTGACAGCTGACACCTGAGCATGGCTGGCAGGGTTGGGGACTTGGACATCAGTGAGGCCTGTGTTCTAAGGACAAACCCCTGGCAGACACAATCTACCTCCGTCCCTAGCTCCCCACATATGCAGACCCACACACACTCAGGTCACAATACAGACATAGGAAGTCTTAAACATGTGTCCTGAAACCACAGACACAGGCATACTGACCATCAGACACAGAGACAAGGGACACTTGCTCACCCACTTCCAGATATATGCCCACACCCCCAAAGCTGAACAGTTCAGGGTCTATCCTCTGCCTTGACCTAGGCTTTAGGGAAGCAAGTCATGAGTGGAAGAGGCGAGAGAGAGAAGGTTCAAACAAGAGACTGAAAGGACAGGGAGAAGGAGGGAGGGAGGAGGAGGAGAGGGCGAGGGGGCCTTAGACAAGATTGATGGCCTCGTTGCCATTAAGAAAAAAATTAGCCGGTGGCGGCTATCATATTAAAGGGTGAAGAAGCCGTGAATTATTTTCTTAAAGATCTTATCGCTTACAATGATAATTTTACCTTCCAAAAGGCCACTTTTAATGAGGCGAAGAGCCAGGCAAAAAGTCATGATTTAATGCCGGGATTTTTTTTTCAAAACACATTTTACTGCTTTTTGGTCCATGTTTAAAAAGCGCCAGTGACCTTTTTTTATTCCGCTTGCCCCAGGTATAACACCGAGGCCTCTCAGGGCTTCTAACCTAGAGAGAGAGAGAGAGAGACAGAGAGAGAGAGAGAGAGAAGGCGCACAAACAGGAGCTTTTTCATGGGCCGGAGGTCGGGGTGACCCACACTGTTCCCCCTCCTTAGCATCTTCCTTGGGACCAAAGAAGGAGAAGAACATTGCCTGAGAGCACCTCCTCTCTGAGCTGAGGGCTGGGTCACCCACGAGGCCTCCCATCGGGCTTGGGTGGGTGAAGAAGGAGCTCCACGTTGCAGAGAATCCCACCAAGGCCCTTTCCAGCCTCTTCTCTCCTCCAGCTCCTGGGGTATGGGCAAGTCAGGGAGCCCTGCCAGACCAGCAGCTGTCCCTTCCCTTTCCAGGGCCCTTTCCAGTCCAAGCCTGAGGATGCGCAGCATGGCCACCGCATGCGGGTCACATCCTAAGGCTCAGCCAGAGATGAAGGATAAATGGCTGCTCCATCTTCCCCAAATTGCTTTCTTTGGGCTGTCACTGGCGATTTGGCGTGGTTTTCTAAGCTGGGGAGGACTTCTAGGGAATTGTGTGCTTCCGGCTCAGAGCTGTACAGGCTGGAGAAGGTGGGGGGAGGAAGTATGGATTGCTTTCAGGCCTCCAGGCCCCCAGTTTGCAGCTGAACAGGCCTTGGCAAGAGCTGGCTCTCAGGCAGAATGTGCCATGTGGTATTTCAAATTGTGGTGCTTGCACACAATTTCAAGCAGACAGTTTATTAATCTAAACTGCAGGCGTATGTAGAAGAGGCCATACAAGATTGACATGGGGGGATTAGTTTTGCTGGGGTTTTTGCTGGGATCATCACCGTAGCACCAGGATAAGTGGACCAGTGTACATCCCTAGCTACACATGGGAAACTCACATGCTATTTAATTTACTGTCTCTATTGTGGGGCTGCCATCAGCCTGTATTAAGGGCAGGCAGGGTAGCAGGTATATGGCTTTACCCCCAACCCTTCATGGGGATCCCAGAGTCTCTGCTCTCCAAGGGAAAACAAAACATATACAGTCTCAGCCTACTGGGAGTGGACGGGGAGTCTCGCTCCACTGGGGCAGAGATTAGCCTAAGCAGGGTCCCTCAGGGGGTCTCTACCCATCCCTAAAACCAAGCCATGCTCTCCCACAACTACACTCCCAGGACTTGACCCCATGCCTTTAGAATCTCAAGAGTGGTCTTTCTATCCCTCAGCCTCCTTCTCTTTGCCTCGCTCCCCAAAGTGCCACAGGACTGGGAACTCTAGAGACTGACTGTAGGTCTCATTCGGCCTAAGGCCACATGTCCTTTTTCTTCTTCCAGTCCCTCCTGTTGTCTGCTTCCATCAAGAGGGAAGGAGAGTCTCCAACGGCATCACCCCACTCATCTGCCACCGATGACCTCCACCACTCAGACAGATACCAGGTGAGGAGGGGTGGTGGGTGGCCATGAGAAGCAAGCTCACCTGGGGGAAGGTTTCAAGAGCCTACCTGGTGCTAACTCCTCCCCTCCTCCGCAGGCCACAGGAGAGGCCTGACCTGGGTTTGGTTCCCTCTGTGTCCAGTGCCCCTAAATGAACTCAGGAGGCATAGGTGTCAGGGAATAGGCCTTAAATAGATGGATTTTAGGGAGAGATGCCAAGGTCACATGGGCTCCATGGGCTCTGAGCACCTCTGAATCATTCTATCCATCAGGAAGTATCCTATGGGGTTTGGTTTCATAAGAGACCCAGATACACAGCCCAGAATCACCTGAAGATTTCAGACTTCAAAAGCATGATACTGGCCGGGCGCAGTGGCTCAGGCCTGTAATCTCAGCACTTTGGGAGTCCAAGGCAGGCAGATCACGAGGTCAGCAGTTCGAGACCATCCAAGCCAACGTGGTGAAACCCCGTCTCTACTAAAAATACAAAAATTAGCCAGGCATGGTGGCAGGCACCTATAATCCCAGCTACTCCGGAGGCTAAGGCAGGTGAATCACTGGAACCCGGGAGGCGAAGGTTGCAGTGAGCTGAGACCACGCCATTGCACTCCAGCCTGGGTGACAAAGCAAGGCTCCGTCTCAAAAAAAAAAAAAAAAAAAAAGAAATAGCATGATACCTTAAGCAAATAACCATTCAATTCCACCAACCCTGGACACTGCCTGTGAGCATCTTGGGCAAATAGGAAGGGAGTCATCACACAGTCCTACAAGATCATAGCAGAGGGGCCTAAGGGTAGCATCTTAGCTATAGATGGACCTTCTCTGGAGTAGGAAGGACAAAGAACTTCCCCCAAAACTTTTGTCTAAGGAGAGGCAGAGCCCTGTCTTTCAGACCCCTAGAGCCGTTCAATGGAAGAAAACAGTTCCTATTACAAGGAACATTTGTCCAAATGGCAACAGGACTTCTCAGGGAGGCCCAGTGTGAGAAGGGAAGAAGAGCCCTGATCTGATGTGGAAAAACAGGGCTGCAGGGACCTGTAAGCTGGGGTAGAGAACCAGGGGCCCTGCTGGCACACCTGACCCCTAATGGGAATTAGAGAAAGGTGTTCTCTCTGCACCCCTTCCTTACAGCTGACACAGCCTGGCCTGGCACAGGGTGCAGAGCTTGGAGAGTAGAGTGCCCAGCACGGCTGGACAGACTCCACCGAATGCCTTCACACGGGACTCAAACTGCAGAGCCCAAGTGCAAGCCCTGGGAAGGGATCCCTGCTCTCTCTAAAGGAATCCCAGTTTCAGAGAGGAAGCCCAATAAGCCCCTGGGAGACATTGCCCCAATCCAGACAACCCTGGTTCAAGGCAGAGAAATGACCAGACCCCAGGGAATTCTGATCTGAGAGGGAACAGAGACAAGGCTTTGTTCCAGAGCATTCTGGTCCGGAGGAACAGACAGAGCCCCACCTTCAGAGGCCTGTCCTCTGTACTGCACTCATGGCATGCACCTTGCCATCTGTTCAACCAGGAAGAGTAACCACCAGGCAACAATGCCTCAACTCCCTGACCCACCTTCCTCCCCACAAATGTCAGTATTTCTTTTATCTCCTAAAGACTATGAGGAAAGCTATGGACTCTCTTGCCTAAAAACATACACATGTGTTTTTACATACCACACAGGCACACACACATGCAGTATTATACATACAATTTCAGGAGGTTAGGAAAGCTCTAGAGCCCATCCCAGTACCACTTAGAGATCTCTGAAGCCCAGGTTAAGACCCAAGACCCTGTTCTAGACTCTAAGCACACATCTTAAAGGACAAATCAAACTACGTTGTATCCTACAAGATAAAGCTGAAGCTCCTTATCATGGCAGCAAGGCCTTCTGTGATATGGATTCAACCTATATGTCCAACTTCTATTCCAAATACTGTCCATGAATCCTATGGGCTATGCTCACTGAACTAACGCTAACCACTCCCTGGATGACACATTCCTTTCTTGCCTCTGTATCTTTTCACATGCTATTTCTTCTAACAGAACTGTTTTACCCCACTCCATCAAATTTCTATTTATCCTTCCAAATCCTGCCCAAATATTATCTCCTTCAGGAAGCCTTTCTGGATGAGCTATCTCATGACCCTTGTGTGTCCTGGTTATTGCCCCTGTCACCCTACATTGTGATCACCTGTTTAGGTATGTTTCCGTTATCTACAAAACATCCCAAAATTTAGTGGCTTAACACAACTCATTATTTATAATGCTGTGGGTTGAGTGGGCATTTCCTCACTCATGCAGCTCATTCATCCTGGAGGACAGGCTGGACTGGAAAGTCCAAAATGGCCTCACCGCATGTTTGGGAGATTGGGTGTCTTGGCTCTCTTCCATGTGGCCTCCCATCCTCCAGTACATTCAATAGCTTTCTTTCTTAGCAATCTCAGGGCAGTGTCACACCAAGAAGGTAAATTCCAAAGCTACAAGGCCTCTTGAGGCCTAGAATCTGGAACTCACACATCACTTCTACCACTTTCTATTAAACAAAGCAAGTCACAAAGCTAGCCCATAATCAAGGGATGAGGAAAAGCAGCTCTTGATAGGAGAAGATGCAAATAATTCTGGCCGTATTTAATCTTTCACAATGAATCTGACTCCACTAGACTTGGAGTTTCTCCAAGGCAAGGACCTTTGTCTTATCCTTCCTTTTTTTTTTTGAGACAGAGTCTCCCTCTGTCGCCCAGGCTGGAGTGCAGTGGCGCAATCTCGGCTCACTGCAAGCTCCGCCTCCCGGGTTTACGCCATTCTCTTGCCTCAGCCTCCCGAGTAGCTGGGACTACAGGCGCCCGCCACCTCGCCCGGCTAGTTTTTTTGTATTTTTTAGTAGAGACAGGGTTTCACCGTGTTAGCCAGGATGGTCTCGATCTCCTGACCTCGTGATCCACCCGTCTCGGCCTCCCAAAGTGCTGGGATTACAGGCTTGAGCCAACGCGCCCGGCCATCCTTCCTTTACTCAAACATTTATCTAGTACTCACTCATGCTCAGCTTTGTGTCCTTGCCTTCAAGGGGTTAGATTTGCAGATAGATAATTACGGTCCAGTGTTTTGAGTGCTCTGACAGGAGTATAAATAAGTTTCTAGGGGCCAGGCACAGTGGCTCATGCCTGTAATCTCAGCACTTTGGGAGGCCAAGGCAGGTGAATTGCTTGAGGCCAGGAGTTCAAGACCAGCCTGGGCAACATGGCAAAACCCTGTCTCTACTAAAAATATAAAATTTTAAAAAAATTAATAATAAAGAATAAGTTTCTAGGATACTACAGTAGAAGGAAGGGAAAATCAGAGCAAGCTTCACACAGGAGATAATGACTGAAAATGGACTCAGAGAAGGAATAGAAGTTCACTTGGCAGACAAGGAAGAAAGGTTACTCCAGATATAAAGGCAACACTATGTACAGAGAACATAGAGGTGTAACAGAATGATATATCTGGGGACCTGCCAGTAGTTTGGTTTTGTTAGAAAGTAGAATGCAAGGAAAGTTAGTAGATGAAGCTGGAAAGCAACCCAGGGACTAGCTGGGTATCCCGTCCCTTGCTCTTTACACAAGGCCTGGCATGTAGTAGTTGTTCAGCTATGTTGGATTTTTAAAGTCACTGAGCTAGGCCTTGAAAGCAGGGGGTACTGGTTTCTGGGTTTTTGTTTTTGTTTTTGTTTTTTATAGAGACAGGTGCTCACTATATTGCCCAGGCTGGTCTTGAACTCCTGGGCTCAAGCAATCCTCCTGCATTGGCCTCCCAAAGTGCTAAGATTAAAGGCATGAGCCATCGTGCCCAGCCTTGGTTTCCAGTTTGAATTCTCATTTACTTAGCCCCTGCTGACTGACTAACCCTCTTTATCATTACCTCACTTAAACCTCATAGCAACTGTATTCATCATCCCCAATCTATTACCAAGGAAACAGGCCTAGAAAGAAGTGACTTTTCTAAGAACATATAAATTGCAAGTAACAGAATTAGGACTTGAACTTGAGTCTGTTTGGCCCTAAATCCGAGATTGTTTCCCAACCCATCACTGGGCTCAGGGCTTATAAAGTCTTTCTCTCCTTCCCACTGATGTCTCTTTCATGCAAGACACTGTGCTGGGTAAATGGCTAGAGATGACCTCCCAAGTACAAGGGACAGATATGTAAACAAACAGTCAAAATATACATGATCAAAGAGAAGCAGTGGAACTGCAAAAACTCAGAGGAGGCATCAAACCCAGGCTTGGGGGACAGAACTAAGTCTTCCCAGAGTCCTGAAGGATGAACAACAGTTAACCCAGCAGGGGATACTGGAGGCCATGGAGGCTCTCTGGCCTGCAGTCCAGAGCACGGAGTGCTCAAAAAGCTACAGTTAGCTCTGCAAAGCTGAGTGGCAGGAGTGTAAAGGGAGAGAATAGGAGTGGGAGAAGAGTCTGGCGAGGCAGACAGGGCAGGCCTATATGCCAGGTTGCAGATCTTGGTGGAGAACCACTGAAGGATTTAAAGAAGGAGAGGGTTAATTTTGTCCAATAGAAGGATCACATTGTGTGTAGTGTGGAGGATGGGTTGCAGAGAGAGAAGCTGGAGACCAAAAGGTGAGACGGGAAACAGCTGCAAATTTAGAAAGCTCGTAAGATTATGTATGACTGGAACACGACAACCAAGGTAGGTACAACCATGGAAAAAAAATCAGGGCTGACTTGCCTATGCCCAGTACCATGCTGGGCTCTGCGTTCACCCAAATAACTCACACATGGTCCCAACCCTGAAGTGGTCAGTCCACTGATAAAAACCTACACAAGCTATGATAACGGCGCAGAGATGAATGTACTCTTACACAAGGCAAAGCTATTTTTCAGTTACAGACCAGGAAGGATGAGTAGGAGATACAGAGGTGGAGATGAGAAAATCAGAGACCTTTCAAAGTAGACTTTCAGGATCTAGAAAAGGACTGAGTGTGAGGGATGGAGAAAGTGGGGTCAAGGGCGACTCTCAACTTTACTCTGTGGGCACACCTGAGTAGATGATGGCTTCCTCTTTTGAATAGGGAACCCAAAAGAAAGGCCTCTGTTTGGAGGATACCGAGTTTAATGTTGGCCATGTGGGTATGCAGTGCCTATGGGAGCTCCAGGGGCCGTGCAGCAGACAGCTGACATGTTGGGAGTCGTCTGATAACAAAACTGGGTGGCCTAGGGGTTGGGCAGGGATCGCCCACGGACGATCGGGAATTCCGACGCCTTGTCCCCTGCAAAGCGCCCAACGCGATGCCTCTGCCCTAAGGGCAGCCGCGCGGAAGGCAGGCACAGGAGGCGCGAGCTGGGGCCGGGCGGTGGGGCGAAAGGAGCCCCGCAGCGGGAGGGGGCGTGGAGCGGAGGGTGGAAGGACTTTGCAGCCGCTAAAGCTGGGGTTGGTAGGCTTCACCACGGTGGGAGGGACCCCGGGGAGGCTTCTGCCGGTTGCTACCGGAGTACCAACGGCAGCTTCCTGGTCTCGGTCCGGCCGCCCCCCCGCCGCATTGTGAACTTTCACCCCCAGCGCGCGACGGCGGCAGATCACGTGATCAGGGCCAACATGGCCGCCGCCGCCGCTGGG